>NC_052502.1:49387315-49462532 GCF_016617805.1 Bactrocera tryoni | reverse complement strand
AGCTCAAATAAAATAACTGGTATTAAAATCAATTCAACAAAAAATAAAAACATAAACATGAAAAGAAAATAAATAGACTTCTTAATTAAAATTAGTTCATTAGAGATAGGAAGGTACCATATTTCAACCATTAATTCATTCAAGCTAATTAGTTGGAATAGATTGCTGTCGAAGATATTACGGAGAAGAGTATAATACTGTTCATGAGTAGTTTTCAATATTAATTAGGTTTTAAAAAGATATAAATATTTAAAAAAAAGCTGTAAACAATTAAAAGCCACAATATGGTTAATAGTAAAATGAGAGCTTATGAATGCTACCCTTGATAGCTCTGATTTCAAAATCTTTTATAAAATATAGTATTTTGAATTAGATAAGCTTAAAAGTGTCTAAATTTGATATTTGGCAGAATTAAGAGGTTATCTGGGAGGCATATAAAATTTAGTTTATAAAAGAGAAATTTTTCAGGGCTAGCTCTGAACTGTATACAAACAGAGATAAGATGTAATTGTACAGCATTAGATCTTAATAATCTGGCCAGACCAGAATTAGTCAATTAATTAAACTGCAATTAAAATATGATTAGAGATAAACGACATTTTATCTATCATTTTACCTAGTAAATCTATTTTTCGTCAAACACTTATGAGTTAATTACGGACACTTTTGAAATATTTATCCGTCCAGTTCTAAGCCCAGATGATCCACACGGCCGTCTTTTGGATGCCTTTTTAACATTTTGAAAAAAGGACTACAGAAGGAAAAAAGTAATCACAGCAGACAAGGAATATTTCTGAAAAACATATTCTCGTTTTCTTCGCAATGCTTTCAGTTAGTTAATTTGTAAGAATCTTCAAAACAAAAAACTCAACAAGTCATTTGTACGCATTTTTTGATATTCTTCCATAAATTGTTTACTTGCTTATGCTTCCATATTATAACAAAGTGCCCCCAACTCGTCCACCGAAATGTCGTTTTGAGCGTACTTGGACTATAATTTTTCTTTTTTTGAACAAAATTTCATATCATAACACGTGGATCAATAAGTCCCGGGACTAAATAAGAAAAACACATTTTTTTGGCAAAACTCGACTTTATTCATCAACATAGTCTCCTTCAAGAGCAACACAATCAGTCCAGCGCTTCTCTAACATTTCAATTCCTTTCTTATAGAACGATTTATCTTTGGCCTCGAAATAAGCGTTCGTTTTGGCGATGACTTCCTCGTTGGAGTAGAACCTCTTTTCTTGAAGAATTCGTGCAATTTCGCCATTGTAGCGAGCGACTTGTGACACGGCGCATTGATCCACCGTGGGCAAATGCGGCACCCACTTTGACCACAGCTTCCTCATAGACAAATGTTCATGCAAAATAGTGTACACACTGCCGTATGACATCTTTAAGGTGTCAGCTATTTCAGGCAATTTCAATTTACGGTTTTCAAAAACGATTTGGTGGACTTTTTTGATGGTTTCCGGTGTGATTGCCTCATTTGGCCGGTCAGAGCATCTTCAGTGTCTGTACGACCACATTTAAAGTCAGCATACCACCGGCAAATGGTTGTTTTTGATGGAGCAGATTTCCCGTAGCACTTTTTAAGCCATTGCTGAGCTTGCACTGTGTTTTTTTTCATCAAAAAGCAATGATAAATCAACAAATGAAACTGTTTCGAATCCATTATTTTGAGAATATCAAGACAAGCCTCACTTAAATCACTGTAACTCGTGAACCAGACATTAGAATGACATGAAATTTTGACAGGTATCTTTTGAAGGTTGGTACTTATGAAAAATCATACGGAACTTTTGTTGGCAACGCCATCTATGCGTCAGTCCCGGGACTTATTGATCCACGTGTTACATATACAAGTATTATGATATATTAACTCAACTAACCCTAAACCCCAGAAATCTTTGTCGTATATGTATCCATTTGAAAATATTTGCTGTCGTGTGACTCTATCTAAAATATGGTATACATATACATATATATGTATGTTTCCGTTTATGCATATTTATGCTTCTAAAATTTCGAAGCATAACCAAATATTCATAATTTTTTTTGTCAATCGGCTTGTTTAAGAAAAACTCTCGCGAGGTTGATATTCCATGAATTATAAGCAGACTAAGCTGTTAATACAAAAATTATATTTTCTACAATTTTTCTTAATTTGAGTCATTAAGTCTGTACAAAGTAACAGCAAACCTAAGCGTATTCAACCACATAAAAGTCCTTTATTGTCTGCAGTGGTTTTGTAAATTTTTCCACTGAAAAGCCGACATATGAACTTCCCTCCAAATGGTAAAAAAAATGGATTTGTAGTTCTTTACGCCAATAAGAAAAATATTTGTCAAATAAATGACCATTCACCGCCAGCACTTTTCCACATTTTCCACCTTTGAAGCAACTCGACCGCTGACGAGGTGTGCGCGCCATAAATACTGAGGAAAGCTGCGGTTTGCGTGTACTCGCCCATTAAGATGCTAAGAGCGGTTACAAAAGTTAATGAGCGGTAATATCGTATAACAGCCAACAACGCTGAACTAAGCAGGATCGAAGAGCAAATATATATACATACATATTTATATAAGTGTTTTAGTAGAACAAAAAAAACAAGTAGAGGATGGAAAACGATATTAGAAACCAAACGAGCGTGGGTGAGTACATACAAATTAATAAGACGTAATTATTTTAGTGCTTTTAAGCTATCCTAACCGTTAGCCAATCGGTCAATAGTGCGCTTATACATTTATCAAAGCAAAACTTTAGCAAACCTTCAGCGCAATTTATCAAAGGCGCACACAAAAGCTCACATTGCAAACCGAGTCCCCGACTAACCACCGCCACCACTTGAATACTGCTATGTACAACAACACTGATAACAAGTGCAAAAATAATAAGAACAACAGCAACGCCTTAATGTTAACGCTAATGGCATTGCAGCAGATAAAAATCATTAGTATCAGCTGCACTCGTGCATAAATGTAAATTACTTTACTTAGTTTCATTAGAGTTGAACACGCTAAAGTCCCGAGCAAATACTAGAACAAAAAGGAAATAAAAATTAAATAAATAAGAAAATGTAGCAGCGCTGCACTGACGCTGGCAATTGCAAGCGCTTTGTCACACACACAAACACAAAGCCGAACATACTCATGATAGAAGAGTATGTGCGTGCGCATAGTGTTCATCATACGCCCCGTCACACCGGCCATATGGCCAACCAGGCAAAAGCGTCGATTTGTGCTGGAGTGGAACGGCGCTTTGGTGTTCATTAGTAGCGCTGCGCTACCAACTCTTTGTATTGCGCTTGTAATCTTCTCAGCATTTCATTGCTCTCCTTTTCGCATGCTTTCGCTTTATCTCTCAGCAGCGCCTGCAATGCCATTGTGTATTTGCGGAGCGTTGTAGGTTTTTTTTAATACCCTAAACAGAGTTTGTTAAGTTTTCTATGAATTTATACTACCCAGAAGAAAACTTCGGAGATGCTATAAGGTATATAATAGTCGAAAAAATCTTTTCGTATTTCTAATCAAACTTCAACTTACTTCTTTTTATATTTAAACGAACTTTAATGAACCAAATATGTATCATTTTAGTCTACCACTTTGTGCCATTTTTCCGCTAGAGACATTATTCCATCAGTGTAAAATTTTTCTGGTCTCTCGGCAAAAACTGCAACAAGTAATTTTCACATGCTTCTCTTGAAGCCAACTTTACTCTATTAAGGGAGTTCTGCATTGACCGAAACAAATGGTATCCCGTTGAATTACAAAGTCAGGGCTATATGATGATTTCAACAAAACTTCCCACTTTTGCCGATAAGTTGTGTGGTCTAGCCTAATACAAGACAGAAGCCCTTTCTGCTGATCGGTTTGGCCGTTTCTTTCGATTGCTTGCTTCAATCTCATCAGTTGTAGACAGTAAAATGTAGAATCAATCATTCGACCAGTCTGGAGCAGCTCATAGTGGATGATTCCTTTCCAATCCCACCAAACACTCAGCATAACTTTTCAAGGCGTCAATCCCGACTTTGCGACCATTGTCTGAGCTTCACCACGCTTGCATCATGATCTACTTGATCCACTTTTCGTCTCCTGCTACCATTCGCTTCAGAAATGATTTCATTTCATTTCGTTTCAGCAAAGAATCGCAGATGTTAATTCGACCCATTAAATTTTTCACAGGCAATTCAAGTGGTCCCCAAACATCGAGCTTCTTTTTGTAAATGGTTCAAAACCGTTTGATGATGAATGTTAAGTTCTGTAGTGATGTCATGGCTGCTTATGTGACGATCCTGGTCAATATTTTCCATAATTTCATCGAATTTTTCAACGATTGGTCAACCAGAGCGAGCTGCATAATTGACGTCGAAATTTTCAGAAAGGAAACGAGCAAACCATTGTTGTACAACACGAACTGATACAGCATACAAAATACCAAAAGACTTTTTCGACTAACGAATATATAAAAGATCAGCCGACGAGTTGAGTCGATTTAGGTGCATGCCCGTGTGTATGTCTTTCCGTGTATACCCGAACTTAGCCTCAGTTTTTGAGATATCGATCTGAAATTTAGCACACGTCCTTTTCTTACCAAAAATTTGTTCACTTGTCGAAACAGCCGACATAGGACCACGCTATAGCATATAACTGCCTTATAAAATGATTGATAAAACTCAAGTCCTTGTAACGGTAACTTCTTCCATTGTATGGAAAACATTTTATTTGACAAGATATCTTCACGAAATTCGACATAGGTAAAGATCGAAGACAGGGCTACAATCTCCAAATATATTTTTCAGATCGGTCCTTTATATTATATAGCTACCGTACCAGCTGAGCGTTTGAAATCGACTTCTCGTGTGGAACACTTTTTATTTGACAAGATATCCTCATAAAATTAGGCATAGATTATTTTCCGAGACAGTGCTACAGTCTTCGAGCAAAATATTCAGACCTGACCACAACATATAGCTGCCATACAAACTGACCGCTCATAACCAAGCTAAAGATCTTTATATATTCTCTCATACTATAAGAAAAGCACCTGTGAAGGGTATTATAGCTTCGATGCAACCAAAGTTAATTGTTCTTTCTTGCTCTTTAATTTATTTTCTTGTTTTTTGTTGCAGCATTTTATAGTCGCAATCGCAAATCCAAGCAACGCGGCAATTATTGTTGGCTCCACTTCACCCCTGGTGTTGCGCAAACAAATTGCAACAAAGTAACCTTGCACACTATGTATGTATCTAGGTATGTTTATTATAAAAAGGAATGCCGGATAAAAACGGTACTTGTATATAAGTATGTAGATATATTTCAGAGAATATTTGCTCCTTATCCTGCGCGACAATTTGTTTTGATTTTTTGACTTTTATTTGACACTAAGCTCTGGTTGCGCTTCTAAGCATTTACAGTTATCTAGCTGTGCGCTTTTGTTGCACTCATTTGCCGATGAATTATAAAATATTTCACCCTGATGGCTCGCCATGCGCCAGTTTATCCGCGCTGCTAGCTTGAGTGCTTATTTAAATATATTTCCTTTTTTGAGACGGTAGTGGAATCCGCTTGAATGTCGCGTATTAGTTAGTACTAAATTTAAATTTATGTAGTTGCCTTACAATAATGCTGCCATGAGCATTTAGCAGCTATAAAAGGATATTAGAAGAGCATTAGGTTGATGCGTGATTGTTACTTTGAGAGTCGCCAGCGCAAAAATTGTATTAGCACGAGAAGTAAGGAAGCGGTGAATAGGAAACGAAATAACACTTGATATGATTATACTATATATTTTTTATATCAGAATATTTCTCAAGGAAGAAGGTTCAAAGTAAAAATAGCAAGGGATGGTTGGCGTGAAGGTATATAAACTACACGCAACACTCTTAAACATTTATACGGATAGCTCAAATATGGACGATGGAGTTGGTGCGGAACATACTGTCCAGAGTTAGGTGGGGTCAGCATCAGATATGTGACGCAAGTCAAATATCTGGGGTTGACCATGAGTGAAAGGATGGGTTTTACTTCCACACAATGTGATGGAGTCACTGCAGGCAACCGTAGACAAAATACGAGGCATTTTGAGGAGTGACTGTGGTCTCAGACGTCGTGCTGTCCGCACCATATATCGTGGCTTGTTTGTGGCCTGTGCCATATATGGAGCCGCTGTATGGTGAGAGGCAGGCTCGATTGTCTTGGGGTCTTAAAAACTCCTCTCAATCCAGCGCTGTATGATGCTTGCATATTTGTGCCAAGAACGTTGGGACAATAGTCCTAACCGCCGAGTGACGTACGAGTACATTCGGGACGTTGGGTTCGTTGAGGATAACCCAGACTTCAAATTCTGTCTGATTCTGGGTTTTCCACTTACGGGGCATGGGCCTCTGACTGCATTTTTGCATCAGAGGCACCTATCGGATAAGTCGGGGTGTTTTTGTGGGGCGGGGTTAGAAAATTGGTCGCATTTAATTGCAGAGTGCTCGATGTACTCGGACATTAGGGATCTAGGTGGGATGGGGATTAGCTGGACTGATGGACGATTAGATGTTAGTGGTGTGATCTCCACTGGTCGGAATACCGAACAGTTAGGGTCGTTTACGCTTGAATTATTTAAGCGGCGAAGGTGGTTAGCTGGGAATTAGGGTTAGATTCTGTGTGATTGGTGTGTGTATGTGATGTAGGTATGGGGTCCAATCCCTAGCCATCAGTCCAGAGCAGTATGGAAGCTCAACTGGTAGTAGCTTCGGCTACGAGGTCTGACTGGAGACTTAATTCTGGTACCACGGACAGCAGAAGCCCTTGGAGGTAACTCCAACCTGCTCATACGGATTGGCCCCTCGGGGAGTATCGTGGTGGTTGTGGTTAAAACCCAAATGCAGGAAGAACTGCCTTTGTCAGTTCAATGTGGAGTTGCATTGCAACCGGGTGCCTGACACAAAGTACGGCAGAGGTTGAACCCTACCAAGGTGGTTAGTGTGTCTATTCCACCCTGCCAATTGGTACTGAAAATGCTTAACATTCTCAGGCCGCTGATCAACGCATTGATTTGATCCGCTGTGCTTTTGAGCGCCGTGTGGTAAGGCTGTTGTCAGCATGTACCCACGCTAAACACACCGGACGTTGTCCAGAGTTAGGCATTAGGTGGACTTTTAAGTTGGCGGACCACTGTGTATTTCAAGATGAGGTCTTTGCTATTGCGAAAGCTACGGTTCTGGCTTCTACTGCATCTAAAAGCAATTCCAGAGTCAACATCTACGTAAACAACCAAGCAGCAATCATGTTTTGAGAAGCTTTGTGAAGAAGTAGACATTGACCATTGGAGTGATTTAAAAATAGGCAGCAGCAACATAAAGATCTTTCAAGGATTATTAGAGAGACAATACGGCTCTATAAAAAAGAGATCCAATATTGACGCACTACGAGAAGTCGTCTTTACTGCGAAATGTGCAGTAAGTGGCAAAAGATGGAAAGGTGGCACACAAAAGTACTGCGCGCTGATTACCCTTGATGTCAAGAATGCGTTCAACACGGCAATATAGGCACTCATAATCAAAGACCCCGGATGAAATACGCGCCCAGAATACCTCATAAACATTGTAACGAGTTAAATAGAAGTTTTAACTCATAAACACCAGCAAAGTGGAAGAACGAGAAGAGTACGACATTACTTCACAACCTCAGCTGAAGTATTTGAGACTATTATTGGATTCAAAATTAAGTTTTAAGATGTATACTTCCGGCAGAGCAAACAGACTTTATAATGCTCTATCGAGAATGATGACTGCTTTTTGCAACTCGAGTAACCGACTCTGCTGAAATATTAGCCAGTATGTCGCGAGATAAACTCGAGGAATTATATCAGCTATATATATTTTTGGCCTAGGCAACACTAAGTGTTGCCAGGTGCAATCTGACATTTCCATTGGAAAGTTTGACATTTTTTAGCATAACATCACTCAGAACGTTTTGTCATTTAATCGTGAATTGTTTTATTTACAGGGAATTAAAAAATTCATCTCGGCCAAAAAATGGAATTAACTCGTGAACATTTTCGTGCGATCATTTTTCACAACTTTCGACGTGGATTATCACGACAAGAGCGCATCGATGAACTAAAATCTTTGTATGGCTACGAAGCACCATCCTATAGCACTGTGTGAAAACTGGTACAACGAATTCAATCGTGGCCGACGCTCGCTCAAAGACGAATTCCGTGAAGGTCGTCCAAAAACAGCCGTTGTGCCAGAAAACATCGATGCCGTACAGTGAACTGGATAATGCAAGACCGGAAGTCTTCGGAGAAATTCGAAAAACGAACAAGAGAAGACGAATCATTGTGCACCATGACAATGGGAGTAAAAACCATTTCGTTGTAAATATTCCTATTTTCATTATTGGGCCAGAAATATACATAAATAACAACCGTATCAGCTATAGCGCCCAAAACAGTATCGGCAAAGACAGAGGAGGAAAGCATCAAAATGTGGCAGAATCGGTGAAGCTGGACCGTACATTTGCTCGTGGATAGACAGACGACCGAGAATTGGAAAGCTGTAGACGCAGCGTCAGCATTCATAATGCCAAAAAAGATTCTTTACTTAGCAGTAGGTTAGGTTTAAGTCCAATGAGAACGCTAGCCATAAAACTCTTCAAGTTTATCTTATACTCTGCCATTGCCATTAAAATATGAATTCAAACAGGGTAGATAACACCGCTTCAGCAGCCTCGCATGCAACTTTAATACACGTCTGCATACTTTTCAGCACTACTGCTTCCCGCCATAGCAGTCGCTCCATCAACTCAACTCAACACATCGCTCACTCACTCGCTTTCACGAGCAATCAATTTATCACATTGACAAGTGTACATTTATATGGATTTGCTTTGTTTTTATGAGTTCTTTGTGCTACAAAGCTCTTGCTCCTTTATAAATATTATATCAGCTAATAGCACACACACTTCTACATACATACATACACATGTGCATAGTACAAGCGTATGTGTGTTGTAAAAATATGAAAGAAAATTGCTAGCATAACGGTACCAGCAACAATTTAAAGGGCACTGCTGAGTGTCTTGACTTTTTCAACTTTTCACAGCAACCGCCCTGGCGCTGCTCCGCACATTTTTGCGTGCGTCTTTGGGTAAATATTTTCGCAACTTGTCTTCGTGCTGCTTTATCTGCACCGTTATGTTAGCGCATATGTACATGTGGGTGCGTAAGTATGTAGTGAATAATTTATATGTGTGCGCTTGAGTTGCTGTGTAGATGAGTCCATTGTATTTGATGGATATAAGGGGACTACACTGCCACCACCAGCAAGCAGTCCATCATTGTTGTTAACAGCAGGACAACAAACGGTCACGACTGGTGCTGCTTTTGCGTGCGAGCATACATATTTCACATACAAAAGCACAGTTGGAGCTGTTGCATGTTTACTTCAGTGTGCCGAAGAATGCATGTAATGTGTACATGCTCTTATTATATGCACATTGGTGTGCAAAACTTAAGCAACTGGCAAATAGAAGATTTAATAAAACTTAAAATATTATTTTCCAATCGATGGTCTTTGTATATAACTGCAATCGGCTTATGCTATAAAGAAATAAGGTTAATATTTCGTACTAAAAAATTTCAGACAGTTTAGTGTCAACAACTGGACGTCTGAAGAAAACAGTGGCCCAGATACGGCCAGTTTTGGCTTAAAGGTGCGGAATTGTGTTCCATCAGGACAACGTCAGACCACCCACAGTGATAGTGAGTCATCAGCAGCTCTGGCAGCGCGGACTTGGCTCCAAGTGATCTATGAGTGTGACATATTGAAACTAGCTTCGAAATTGGAGCAAGTTTGCACTGAGAGGTTTCATATAAGTTAAGGAGTAATCTATTCTCTGTTATCTCAGAGATTTTTTACCCCCCTGTTATGGAGCCTTGTCGTGGACGAACTGCTCGGTTTGTCCAGAAATAATGAAATCCGCTGTCAAGGATATGCGGGCGACGTAGTTATCATAGCTAGGACACTCTCTGTGATATCGTACAAAATGAACTAAGCCTAGCCGAGGAACGGTGCAGGTGGATTGGCCTGAACATCAATCTCTCGAAGACGACCATCGTTCCGTTCAAAAGACGCAGCTCCTTTCCAGGCCTCAGGAACCTAACCTTTGGCGGCAAAGAGATAGAGATGACTAACGTCGGAGGTAATTGCCGCAGGAGGTTCAGGACCCCACACCAAACTCTCCATACTTAGGGGTAGTTTTCCGAGCATAAAGCGAAGGACTTTGCTATATGTCGATATGTAGATATAAACCTCCAACGCAACTATACCAATGAACCAGGTGCACCTTATCTGGGTGCCCGGACACAAAGTTATAGCCGAGAATGAACTTGCTGATGAGCTCGCCCGGTCCGCAGCATCCACCAACATGATAGGACCCGAACGTTTCATTGCGATTGGTCCTCTTCCCATAAAGGAGCTGCTGCGCAAGAATAAAGGAGGTGTAGGAAGGCATGCGCTATGCTAAGCTGCTAATGGGTGCTTACAACCTTAAACGATTTAAATATGTAATCAACCTCCCAAGGGATAAACTCATTCTACTTGTTGCCTTCTACACTGACAATTGCAAAATCAAGAAGCACTTGCAGAACATGGGTCAAGCTTCTTGTCTGAATTGGCGATCATGGGACATGGAGCCCGAAACGCCAGAACACCTGCTAATTGACTGCACAGTAATCTGTAGGCGCAGGATAAAAGCTTTTGCGTCCATGTTTCCAAATAGGAGGGGAATGATGAGTGACTTGCAGAATTTGGTCTTAGTACGTCAACAGAGACTTTACTTCTCAATTGCCTACTCAGTCCGAAGTAGCACCTGTTGGTAAGAGTTATCCTGAGTTGAATTTCCAGGCTGACATTGTAGGTGATGTTTTTACTGGTTCCTAAATAGACGAAATTATCTACGACTCCGAAGTTATGACTGTCAACAGTGACGTGAGTGCCAAGTCGCGAGCGCGTCGACTGTTTGTTTGATGACAGGAGATAGTTCGCCTTGCCCTCCGCGCACTACCAGACCCATTTGCTTCCCTTCTTTGTCCACCCTAGCAAAAGCAGAACTAACGGCGCGGGTGTTGAGGCCGATGATATCAATATCATCAGCATACTCCAGCAGTTGTACACTCTTGTAGAAGATGGTACCTTCTCTATTCAGATCTTCAGCTCGAGTTATTTTCTCCTGGAGTTGCTTGAAAAAGTCACACGATAGGAAGTCGCCTTGTCTGACAACTCGTTTGGTATCGAACGGCTCTGAGAAGTCCTTCCCGATCTTGACGGAGCTTTTGGTATTGCTCAAAGTCAGCTTACACAGCCGTATTAGTTTTTCGGGGATACCAAATTCGAAGGTGGCTTTAAAATTGACGAAGAGATTTTGTGTGTCGATCTATTGTGCACGGGTCTTTTCCAAGATTTAGCGCATGGTGAATATCTGGTCAGTTTTTGATGGAGGATGAAGTCATGTGTAGAAGTTTACAAACGTGAGTTTCATTCACTTGCGAGTGGCCAGAAATGATTCTTTTACATATGGCTCAGACAGCTCACGACTTCCGAT
This sequence comes from Bactrocera tryoni, assembly GCF_016617805.1. NCBI lineage: Eukaryota > Metazoa > Arthropoda > Insecta > Diptera > Tephritidae > Bactrocera > Bactrocera tryoni. The sequence continues at coordinate 49,450,929 of NC_052502.1, read as the reverse complement.
CTTAGATGAAGTATCCTCTGGATAGCCATAAAACATCCGTTTGAAGTGAGCTAAAGTAAGAAACCGAATCATCCCTCTCAAGGGTTGTGCGCCGGGTTTGGAACCCACCATGTAAAAACACATCCGCAGGACATAATAGCCTCAAAGTTGAACTGATAGAGATGATTAAACTGAGCGGCTGCCCGTTAGAAGCCTATAATGCGAAAACTATTTGAAAATATCGTTTTTGTTTTTAGTTTCACACTATGTCCGCGCCTTAAGAACCGGATTTTCGAGAATAGAGTAAATCTTTTATACTTGCTGGCAAAAGCTTATATTTTATGTAAGGTATTGGTATGGAAAATATTTTATAGCATTATATACCTTATACATATGTACATCCATTATATGTGTGTATATGTGTTCCGCTTCGGCTTTAATATTTTCAAAATTTGATAAAAAATTTAATAATTAAAATAAATTAGACAAATGCCTTTGCTTTGCGCACAACTGTCCACATTTTGGTATATGCATTCACAAAACTTTAGCTGGCTGAAAGATTTACGAGCAGTTCGTGTTTTGTTTATTTGTCGGCCTTCAGCTCTTATTATTTGTTATATGCTATTGCGCTTTTACCTTAAAATTTTCATTTATGATACTTTCCTTTCATAAGCAAACTCAATACAAGTATGTATGTGTGTTTATTGTGAACCTGCTTAAAATTTGCTTTTTACATGCAAAACACGCAGCACGACACAAATAACGCATCTTCGCCAAAAGCAGCAGCCGGGCAAGCAATTTTTAATAAAGGCATAAAGATGAAGCATAGAAGAAGGGCGGGTGGAAGTAAGGCGAAAAGTTGAGTGGGACAGAAAAAGTGAAAGTGATAAATTTCGCTAAAAGGTGCGAATTGAAACGGTACTTTCACCGCCGCTTGACCACACTGCGACGCGCATATATTTTGCAGCGCAATTTTTCAGCGAACTTTTCCAGCGGAAAAACTTTTGTGTATTTGCGTTGTTTGTGTGAACTGTCGTGCGCATTTATCTAAACAGCCAGTTGAGTGCAATAAGATTAATTGAGTTTTTATTTATTTTTTTTTTTTTTTTTAATTTGGTGCTGAAAGTAATCCACACGCTATGCTCGTATTTGAAAAAAGAAGAAAAAAGAATATAAAATAAATATTAAAAGCACTTTTTAATTATTGCGCATCTTTGAAGAAACCGCACCGCCTCCATAGACTAGCAACTAGTTTAATCACGCAAGTAAGTAGCGCATTTGTTATTAAAAATGTCTATGCACGTCCGAAGCGGTAAGAAAGCTAGTTTAGCTATTTTAGTGCAAAATAAAGTGGAAAATGTCACTCATACGCCAACGCTAACCCATCCGTATGCACAAGCACACACATATAACACTTAGCCAAAGTCGGAAGCAATGACGAGCTGGTCGTCCATAGGAGTCTTCCCTGGTGGCAACAAGTTGTATAAAAGCACATAAAATACAGTAACTATAACGGCACATTGTGCACGGTTTATAGCAATTAAATATAAATTTCACGCACTAACACGCATATATAGAGAGTGCGCATAAAAGACCTCGTGCTGAGCACGGCCTTGATGCAGGCACATATGACTCTACTTAGCAGTGGGTTGTAGCATATATAGGGTGTCATAAAATTAAGTGCAAAATCTTACTAAGAAATGTTGATATTTATGATAAGTTACCAGTTCCAAACTAGTATCAAAGAGACTACATGGCAACTAGTTGGAAAAACACTTGAAAGCATTAATTTACTTATAATTAGTCACTAGTTACAAGCTAGTTTGAAAGTTACTAGTTGGTAACTAGTTACAGAAAAAAAACGTTTACTAAAAAATGTTGATATTTATAATTAGTTACTAGTTCCAAACTCGTATAAAAATGACTAGTTGGTTACTAGTTACAGAAAACACTTGAAAGGTGAGGAAAGTTCAGATATTTTTGCTTTCCACTAAATCTTTGACAATATCATTTATATAAAGCAACATTTAGATCTTTTGGGGAACTAACACTTTCCACAGCTATGTGTCAACCTTTGGGTCCACGTTCCTTTTTTTGCACGTTCTTTGACTTGGAGGAATTTTAGATTCTTTGTTCATTGGCTAATACTGGAGTAGTCCTGGTTTCGTTTCAAGAAATCAATATTCGATATAACTGACCTTTCAGTTCGTCTGTATTAGAATAATAAAAAACTCAAGGTTTTTAGGTCGGTATTTTACAGACTAGCTTCGATTTTGTAGAAAGTCTTCTTCAGCGAATATTGACCAAGCTTCACATATTGTATATCTGTCTTTCTCCTACTTTCAGTATTTCTACGAAATGTCAGCTCTCTATAGTTCTTTTTCCCTCTTTTAAGAGTATTAACCCACATGCCTCTCTGTTCTTAAGACAGTCGAGTTTACGTAAAAGGAATGGAGTCGGTTTTATATCCAGTCAAAAACTCAAAAATCATAATTTTTCCTAAATAATTCTTAAAGTTTTACTGCTCCTACAGCTCTCTGAGAAAAGGTCCATAACATAGTCTTTAGTATTTTAAGATTTTTTCTGGGTCTCTAACCAATTGGAGAAGATTTGACTGTACATATATAGATACTTTAAAAGAAAAAATAAACAACTAATATATACTAGTAGTAAGCTTTTGAACGTTTCCTAAAGAGATCGCTCAAGAATTGAGACCTGCTCCTTAAAATGTCGCTTTATAAGTTTTACAGAATCTTTCAATGCCGTCAAAGTTGCTCCTTCTTCTGAGCTTACTATCCGCATATCACTAATACAAAGGCATCTCTTATCTTCATTTCTCTTCTCTTCTTTTTCATACTCTTGTTTATCCTTGAGGAACTCAATGCAACAGCGTATATTTAATTATAATGCTGTAGCAGCTGCACTAATCTCAAGTGATTTATGTGCGCTTGGGATGGAGAATTGCTTTTAAAAATAAACAAAAACTGCAACACATGAGTAAACACTCATTTCTATTCTCCTTTTACATGTATGTTTGTGTGTGTGTGTGCTTAGTTTTAGCCCAGTCAACGCGTGTGCGGGATGCGTATTCCCAGTTATCCTGTCATTTATTAAGTTGCGTCTAATGCATTGTTTCAGTGTTGCGTTGCAAGTCATTTGAGTTTGTTTTTCTTGCTTCGCTGCAGGCGCTCTGCAGTGTAATGGCTTAACGGTAAAAGACAAAACTGCAGTAGCGAGTGTAACAAACGAGTGTTAAGTGCATAATTCAATTGCACACTAGATTTTAGCTTTTTGTTAGGGCGTAAGATTCCTTATGTGAGCTGAACTAGATAAAGGCGCAGATAGGCTTGCAGAGTAAGATAGAGAGAGAGAGGTAGAGAGCAAGGAAGAGAGGATAAGTAGAGAGTGATATCAAAAGGTAAGTGGATGGGTACATGTGATGAAAATGGCTTGTGGGGAGGTTTTTATGAGTGCTAGTTGTTGCTCTTTAATTACGAACAGCTGCTGTGAGTTCACATATTCTAATACAGGGTGATTCTGTATGATTTGCAGCTCAAATATTTATAAGAGTAGTGTGTTTACTTCGGCTATCTTGTTACTATTGACAACTGGGATCTCACATGGACGGCCTAGAACTCAGTGTATCTCCATAGGAAGACAACTTGAGTGTAAGCTTCTGTGCTTATGAAAAGCCCTTAATCTACTTAGTTAATTCAGTATTAAACTAGTGAGAACCGCTGAGTTTAGCTACTAGTAACTTGAGGACTAGTCCTCCACTAATTTTCGTACAATATTGAAAAACTGCAAACATCGTAATCACAATGGCGAACGCAATAAAAGATAATACTCAGATACATACTATGGAGGTGTCTCCTACAAAGGCAGTTTGTTTTATCTATTTTTGTATAATATATTCATTGGGCAACTCGAAAGACCTTCAAATTAGCAATCCAGCTGAATGTCAGGGAAGGAAATAATTTTCAGAATTGTAAGATTTCTATGTCGTAATGAAGTAAACGACATAATATAGAAATCTTAGGCGATTACTACGTGGTCTTTAACATAAAGTGCCGTTAATTGACTTTTTTGTTAAAATCGCCTCAACCGTAAAGTTGAGTACTGGGGGGTCCATGTAAGAATTCTTTTTTAAAAGATTACTTTCTTTTATTCGATTTGACAGCGGAATCGTAATTTTACAAGGTAGGAATAGTTTTTGTGTAATAGCTCTTAACCTCTAATTAACCTGTACTTCGAAAATATTTTTGAAGCGTTGGCTTTGAAAACTTCTTATGTTCTACCTTTCAGGTAGAGATTGATGTGAAAGCCCTAAGGCGAGTACAATAAAACAGAGACTAGATTGGAAAAGAGTACTTATACATAGGTTTAACTTATTCTCAAGTACATATATAATATTGTAATCTTCTATATATAATTACGCTAACAAAAAAGTGTGTGTTCTCTTTTTGACTTTGTTGGCCTTGACATATGTATATTCCTTCTATAGAAAGTTATCAACAACCGCTTTGTCATAGAAGTTAAAACTAAATACAATCACTACGCATGTAAGGGAGTTCTTGTTAGTGCCGTTAGCTAGTTTTTTCTTTATTCTCTAAAAGATGTCTACAGCAAGTCTTTCTGGCGTTCGAAGTTGAATCACAATTTGCAGGAGAAACAAGCCAAATTTGTAGTCTAAATTCTGTTATGCTAGATTCTTCAAAAAAATTTATATAATTATCTTGGTTGGCGAAGTTAAGAAAGCTCCTTGCAAAATGAATACCGATTGACCGAGTTACAAGCATGTTGAAAACGTTAGCAAAATTTTTTGAATTGGATTTGAATTGCTTACGCATACCGAATAAATATTTACCTAAGAGCGCTCTTGATATACCGAGAAAACGGTCGCAGGAAGAAAACCTGCGAGAGTGACGGCTATTTTGAAGCACAACACAATTCATCTTTGTTAACTGCGATATACGCTAAGGGGTGAAGAAAATTGTGCTTGAGAATAATTATGTTGGCATCGGAGAGATATTGGTGGCAATCCTCAAGACTTCTTATAACGGGTGATCCAAGTAAAGGTACTTTTATCAATAACCTTTTTTTGACAGACCACATGTGAGTCATGTAAAGCTGTCATGTTATTTTATGTTCAGTATTTTTTGACATTTCATCATGGAAAGTCTTACGCCTGAACAACGAACTTCATTACGAAAATTCACGTTCAGTAAAGAATGTGTTTTGAACGCATCGCTCAAATTATGGTCAACATAATCGGCTACTGAGCGTACACCATCACCCATCATGAGATCCAGAAATCATTGCTGGATAATATTCGACCGAATAGAGCACGTGCAGGACGCAGTGAAGAAAATATAGCAACCGTAGCTGAGAGCGTACATGAAGACCGTGGAGAATCGTTTCGACGCCGTTCGCAGCTACTCGGACTGACATATGGAATGACTCGGCACATTTTACGTCGAGATCTTAAATTGAAAGCGTACAAAATACAGCTTGTGCAAGAACTGAAGCCGCTCGACCTTCCCAAGCGACATCAGTTCGCTTTAGGGGCTCATGAAAAGTTCTAAGAATTTGCGACGTTTTCGAGTCAAATTTTTTTTAGCGATAAGGCCCATTTCTGGCTCAATGGGTATGTAAACAAGCAGAATTGCCGCAATTGGGACTAAGAGCAACCTGAAGAGATTCAAGAGCAGACTTTTCAATCAGAAAAAACAGGGGTTTGGTGTGGTTTGTGTGCCGGTGCATACATCGAATTTGGTAGTAGCTACAATTGATGAACTGTCCGGGTAACAGCAGTCCCCCATCGGAGCCATTAATATAATAAAGCACGACATCACTACATTAAGAAAAAAATAACGCGAAGCAATTTGAAGAAAATTTTCAAGCTAGCACAGATAGTATATCTCAAAACTTGTTGCATTTTCCTTCTTTTTTCTTTTGCAAATTACTTACAACTTTGCCACATCGACTGGGGCGCTTGTGTTTGCCACAACTGATTATCTATCTTCTGTTGACACAATATTACTGTTATTAATCGCTTTTCTCGATCTTCAATATCCAGCTGCTGGTGTCAGAGTATTGGGTATTGCTTTTCAAGGCGCATTGCAGTGCCACTGGCTGTGGCAGGTGTCTTTTTGTTACAAACTCGTTACTGTGCTATCCGCAACTAATGAGATAGGGGCCACGCTTTGCAACATGGCGCACATATGTTCAACATGCATATGTGTGTTTCTCAGCTAGTCACAACGGCGACTTGCGCTATCACATATTTGCACGAAGCAACTGCCAAGTCAAATCCTTGCAACTGACAGGAACATCCATAATATTTACGAGCATGCAACTTTTACAGGATGCAACTGTACATTTTGCATGTTTGCGTACGTAAGTATATGCATGTATGTATGCGTGTGTGTGTAAACAAGAACAGTAGAGAGAGAAAGAACGCAGCAACAATAACAAATGCGCTTGATTATATTATGCAAAAAGATGTGGCAGTTGGGAAGAGTGCGCAGCCATGCAAAGCTACTCCACAGCAATTTCAAATAGCTCGACTAGGTTTAAGGCAAGCCAAAGACAAATTCGAGGTAAGCGAAGTGTGTGTGTGTGTGAGTGTTGAGCGCTTTAAAGCAAGTAGAAAATATAGAAAGTAGTAAAAAGTTCGTACATAAAAGCGAAATTGAGAGAATCTCCGGCCACGCTCGCTCTGAATAATATATTATGTGAAAGGGGTTTTACGGACGCCTGTGTCAATATTAAAACGGTCAGGGCGGAGGCATTTTACTTTTTATTATTGAAAAATTGAAAAAGAATTTCAAATATTTATAAAGTAGCATTCATTAGACTTTCATAGCAGGGCGAAAGTGGTTTCTCTTTAAGATAGCCTATTACAAATATCTGGTAAATAAAGGTGGATAGAGAAATTAGGAGAGCGAAGGAAATTGAAGAAATAATTTGGTTAAAAATTTAAGTCGGTTCAGGCATTTCTCAGCATATCAAAGCAAACGCTCAATAGTGATTTAATGTAGCAGAAATAAGGACTTTTGAGAGAAAATGAATTTATGGTATGTTCTACCAGACTACCAGACAGCAAGTTGAAGAGAAAATGAAAAAAGACTTGCTAATTGTTTTAATCTGCAGCATGTGCTCTGCAATTTGCTTTAACTTTTGTAAATGAAGTAGATATACCGGCCTTGGCTGCCCTAATTGTCCAACATCACCACAAGAATGAAAGTTTGACCATTTAAATTAGACAATATGCGGCGTCCAACCACTGAACTTCGGATGTTTTGTAAGATATTTTATCACATTGCATCCTGGGCAACGCTAAATGGAAAGCGGCTTTCATGGCCTTTTAACTCCTGGACGACTTTAGCTTTGGAACTGGATTATGAGTGGGATTATCTCTATAGGTTTTGGTAGGACCTTGGCGGTGGTTGCGGCATTCTGACACCTTAGTATTATGGAGTGACACTCATCAGAAATGTATGACGGGCTAATGTCAGAACCGCCCCCGTCCCGTTGGTATCCTGGCAAGCCTCAGAGTACGTGCCGCCCTCCGTCGTCGTTAAGTTAGCGTGGTAAGTGTAAGTCGAGACGATTCCTTCTTTACGCTGATCGGCTCTGAACGTATAGCCTCATAAGGACGTGCGCCAACCCTCGCCTAGGCCTCGTTACTGAGGCAACCTTAGAACCATTAAAAGCGATTACCTTTTCGGGCCAGCAGTTCTGAGCGGGGACCATTTTTGCATGGCCACAAATAAGGATACAAACGTTGACGGAAAGGTTACGATGGGAAGTGAAGGGAGGTCGAAACCGATGCTGCTCCTGGGGTGACGAAACCGTCGTTCGTGAAATGCAGTAACAAGACCGATACCGCAGTAAAAAGTTCCATGTCAGGTCTTTCTACGAGCAATAGGATGGAGAAACTAAGTGGAAACCCGCCGGTGAGCGACGTTGGTAGAGCCTTCATATGCGGTGGAATCACATGCACTAGCAAAGGAACTTCTGCTAGACTCAAGAAATGCTCTACGGGGGGCAGAGGCAAGTCAAAGCAGGTTTCTATGGACCACTCCAACTATAGTGCTTGTAGACAGTCGGAAGGTGTGTGGCTGCGAAAGTTCTTCTCAGACTCAGAGAATCTGGGTTCCTAAAAGAACACGTCCCTAAACACTGAGAAATGCTAACACACTTTGATCAAACTGAACTCTGGCAAATACTTCTCTACTCATATACCGGCTAGGGAGTTGTGGGTGGGAAGAAGCCGTTGGAAGAGAGGGACAGAGAGCTTCTTTATGGATGGATTCAAGCTTGGGAGAAAGGTCGGTGGAGGGGTTTACTGTGAGAAGCCCTCTATTAAATCCAGTTTCAGACTTCCTGACTATTGCAGTATTGGTGCCCATGCTGTAAGGCTGGGAATCTTACCAGAAGCCATCTGCAGAAGCTGTATAGAAAAAGGCGAGGATTTTGATCAATTAATTTAATCTTATACTGGCTTTTGTTTAAAGCATTTACAGATATCGAGCTGTTAAGCCTTTAAGAATTTTTTGCTTCTTCAAACCAGGTTTAATTGTCTACTAAATTTTATCGTCAGGCGGAAAGCCGCGAAGCTAGCCTATAATGCAACAGCAGACAAGTCCAGAGTCAACATCTACGTGGACCGCCAAGCAGCAATCAATACTGTAACCTCGTATCGCATATGCACTAGAAGTCTCTTGGGAAGCAGGTCAGCAGTTGAGAGTGTCACCAGAAACAAGCGACTTCACTTCCACTGTGTGCCAGGCCATTGCTAAGAGTAATGTACGGCTGTCATCCAACCCATTCATGGTCCTTACGACGATCTGGACTAAGCATCTGGCAAGGAAGGTAAATTTTTGATGGAATGATCTATCGGTATGCACAACTGCTAAGATAATGTGCAAAATGGGAGGTCAAAAATGCACAAAGTTTCTGCTAACTCCAGAGACAAGAGACTGAGAGAACATGATTGAAATACTTACTGGTCACAGTCTGGTGGCGGCATATGCCTGCAGAATAGTGCTGACAGGTCGAGTTGACTGCTGGCAATATCAAGAGCAAGACACTAGAGACAATAAAGCAGTTGAGAAATGCGAACCAAAGCTAAACAAGGAATTCAGCACTCAATAATGAAATGTTTTAAAGCTCAGTTCTACTTATTTATCTGTCATTTATAAAACGGGGCTTCAAGCTCGCTATAATCTATTTAAGTTCATAACTCACACTGTTTTGTTACCTCTACAATGAAAAAAAAAACATATACGCATTATCCATCCTGATCTAAAAACTCTTTCTGAAAAAAATTATACCAGTTATAAGAAAAAAAAAAAAAAACAAAAAAAATTGCAACCAAAATATATGGCAACTGTTACAAACAAAAAATCAACTTTCTTTCTATCAGCTCACCTACACTCATCCACTACTTTGTACTTTGTGTGCTTTGGCGGTCGAGTGCACGTGCACTCAAGTAATATCTGTAATCCGCTTAACGATTGTAATGTTGTCGCAAAAACTTTTGTTTGTTGTGCGGATTTGCATATCGGTTTTGCATATATGTATATACATATGTACATATATATGAACGCACATATTTTCTATGCCGGCGCCTTTGAATCGTATGCTTTTATTTGCTTTTCTTGCACGTCAAGAGGTGCCGAAGAGTTAAGTTAACGCGCCCTGCTTCACACACATACTCATATTCACACACACATACATTTTACTCCCACTGCCACCGCTTGTGTTGAATGCGCGTTGACATTTTTGCTACTTTCAATTTCTTCTGGAAATGCAGGAAATATATATTGTACGTGTGTGTGTGGGTGAGCGCTTTGAATAGCTAATAGAGCGCAATATAAGAGATTAGAGTATTGTATGGCAAATAGTTGGTGGCGGATTTACCTTCAAGGTGTTTGAGTTCTAATCCCTTTTCAATGGTTAGCTTTTCCATGCAAGTGCCATTAATATCCGGTAGTCGAGATTGGGTTTACACTATTGTTAGAGAGCGTCAGAAAAGCTTGGCTTGTAAGTCTAATTAGTAGTTTATTGTGAACACTTGGGGCCCTTTGTTGAGACATATTTATATTTAACAGTTGAGAGGAAAGTAATGTATGTATTTGAAAGTGATTTATAGGTTATTCATAAGTTAGCGAAGTTTGATCACATGCAATAGGTTGTGAGCCTAACTAAAAACAACACATTTCATAAATGCGACTGAATATTTCTACTTTTATTTTTCAAGTCTGGTAAAATATTTCAGAACAGTTTGTAATTTTGAAAAATTTTCGAAAAATAATTAAAAATAATATTATTGAACACATAAATGGTGGCTTGGCGTTATGTTAATGATGTTAATACACGTAAGTAGACGATTCAAACTCACTTTCGGATAGACTCAGTACATTTCGGTTAATGCTTTGGGTATTTGGGCTTATCAACACTAAGCTCGTAACAAAAAATCTGCAGATTTTGCAAGGAGTCGAATAGAGGTCGCAAAGAGATGCTTGACAACGTAGCTATATAGGGTTCATTCATCTGGCGCAGATTTTGGAATACGATATCGAACCGGTCCCAAATTTAGCGAATGGTGATCCAAAAATGAGAAGAAACCAAAAAAACTTTGCCGAAGGCTCTAAAGGCTATTGCAGACGAGGCTTATAACAGGATTATTAAAAATTGTAATAAGCGTTGGCATACGTGCCTTACATCAGGAGAATTTTTTTTTTATCAAAATACGTGAAAATGTAGTTTTATTTAGTTTTTTTTGTCAATACGCGTAAAATTTTATTTAATGGTATATGTTGTGGCCTGAAATCCGACAGGATATGCGCTGAGAGCTTGTGCATATTTAACCTCCGTGGTGTACTGTGATCAAAGCAAGTTAGTTACCTCGAGATTAAATGGACGAAAATGTCTCCCAAAGAATGTATATTGATGAAAATAACTAGTGTGTGTACATAAAATTGAAAAGAACTTCTGAACAATAATACAAAACATAGAGCAACAGGTAGACCATTTGATTATTGAAACTCAAAATTTAGTGGCTGGGAAGTTATCAATCATTATTAACTGTGCTTTGTCTAACTGATTCTGATTATGAATAGCTAGATATTGTTGTTTTGGAGGTGACTCATTCCAAAAATAGAGTCATTCCTAAAAAGCTAGGTATATCTGCATTATTTTGCATAACCACCTGAGCATGCGCTGAAACTGATACAACGTCATTTATGCATTTGACTTTTTTTCGTTTTCATAACGAATCTATAATATGTTTCTTTTTTTTGGAGTAAATTTGGAATGCACACATGGTCCTCATTTTTATTATGCTCACACGTTGAATGTAAAGAATGTGTTTCGGCCCTTCGCTCAACTTATGGTCAACATAATCGGCAGATAGGCGTACTATTCGTAACACTATCATGCATCTTGAGACCCAGCATTCATTATTGGATAATATTGGAGGGTCGATTCGTTTTGTCCAGCGATTAGGCCCATTTCTGGCTTAATGGGTATGTAAACAAGCGAAATTGCCGCATTTGAAACAAAAAGCAACCTGAAAAGAATTAAAAGCTACTATTTCATACAGAAAACACAACGGTTTGGTGTGGTTTGTGGGCAGGTGAAATCATCGGTCGATATTTCTTTAAGCATGATGCCGGTGAGAACGTAACCGTCAATGGCGACCATTATCCCGCCAGATAACCGACTTTTTGATGCCTGAAATTGAAGCTTGTAAACTTGTGCGTGTCATTCGCCAGTTATCAGTTAAAATGACGGAACGAGCAATCGAACATTGGACTCAATGGATGAACTCTCTGAGACGTAGCGCCAACATTTGAAAGAGATAATTTTCAGAAAATAAATGCCAAAGAATGTTATTTCGAATGATAAAAACATTCCCCATTAAATTTGAAGTTTCTGTGTTTTTTCTTACAAAAAAGTAGGGAACTGCATAGGGCATTAATTCGGATCATTCTTTTAATTATATCAATATTAATTTAAAATAGTTATTACTTCCAGTAGGAAAACATTTTAGAATTTAGTAGTTAGTTTATAGTGATTATTTCAGGAAAAAAGTTCGAAGTCGAGTTAAATATTTTTTTACTACTCACATTACTCATGGAGTTTGTTGTGAACTTGATGACACTTACCTGAAAATAAATAAATGAAAAGCATTAGTAATTTTTTAAAATTATTGAATCAAGGATTTTTCACAAAAAAATTTTGAATATAACAATTAATTCAAATGTCACTGTCAATACCTTAAGTAGCTTACAATGAATGATTCTTTGCAGTAAATTATTTTTGTGATAAAATTGTTCACGCAAATTTTATATTATACAGATATGTATATCAGGCAGTTTGATTTATATGAAAATTTTCAATTTTCTTAAAGTAGTTCAGAAAACCATAACAGTAAGGATGCCGTGCATTCCGAGCACTGAATGGAGTTTATATTAAGAAATACGCTTATAAAATAGACTGAGATACATATATTTGAGTCTTTTCGTATTATTTTAAACAAAGTTTTAATCTTAAAGGATTTGTATAAAGATTTATCAACAGCGGAGAAGATGCAGTGAAGTAGGATAAAGAGATTTTTATGAGAACTGTCGAAGCGAATCCAGCATGTTACGTGATCATAACAATACGCGATTACCCACAACTTGGAAAATGGCGAATCGAACATGCAACTGTAAACAATTTCTCTTATAATGACGTATTTGGCACAAACTCAACCACAGTATTTACATACATACGTTGCCATACGTCTATAATTTCATTTGGCACATATTTTTCGTACTAAACTACTCTAATCTATAGTTTTCAACCTCCGAGCACTATCAAGCCAGATACGGGGGTATACTTCTATATGAGTATGTACATATCTACAAACATTTGCTATCACATTCGCACTCGCTTCCAAAGCACATATCTTTGAGTCATCTAAGCTGAAGTATGTAATAAAATTGGATTTTCGTGAAGCGAACTTTTGCAGCCAGACAGGCAAACTTTGCTCGGCGAACTTGTACTCAATGCCGGATTTGCTTGAAATTCTGCTAGCTATTTCTCTTTTAAATATTCACATGTAAGGACGCACACTACTTTAACGAAGCCAGATGTGAGCGTTTAATGTTCCAAATGAGTGTGAATCCGGCAAGATTTTTAAATAAATATATAGGTATACATATACATATGTGACTACCATCACTTGCAAAGGATTTTTTGTGCTCATGTGTGAGTGTAGGTTAGCACATTGTAGCAGCGCAAGCCCTTGCAAACAATTTGCCATATGCATGAGTGTAGGTATGTATGTATGTCTGTAATTGGGCGCAGGTAAATTTTCAGAGCTTTGAATGTTTATAAAGGCTTTTATCTCGTTTTTATGTTTTTTGCTTTTACCATTTCACCTTCAACCTAGAGGCGAATTAATTTTTGCACAGGAATGAGAGTTTAGAATGGTAAGATTTAACTGGAAATTTTACTTTGTATATACCCTAATACATATAAGAGCTATGCTATAGGCAGAGTTTTCAATATGTTGTATATATGAACGAGAAGTTCATCTAATTAGTTTATAAAGCGGTAAATTCATTAAAACAATAAATGCAACAGACTCATTCAAGTTGTACGGTGTACCGCACAGACGAAAAAAAAATTATAGCGGAGCAACCACCATGACAACAGTCTTCGACTACTGACACAACAAGAATGTGTAACAGAGGTAAGGACGCGGAAATCTAGTATATACATAGGTACACTTAAGGTCAATGAATCCTCTGATTAAAGAATGTCTTACCAAGAAATATAATTTAGTCCACGTGCGATCTTTGATCAGTCATCTAACTTTACCTAACCTAACCTAATAAATATAATGGGATTTTCAATAGGGACGCTACAAACGTAGACCGATAGGGGCAGCAAATGACGCTATATTTTTTCCCGCTCTTTTGACATTTCTCTTCAGTAAGGTTTTATCATGGATAAAAAGATATACGATCCAACGACGAGTCAAGATTATTAAAATTTACTACCGAAATGCGGAGTCATAATCGTCCTGTCAGATCAACAATTGAGCGTCTAGTGGAACAATTTCAATACACAGGCATAGTACAAAATGCTCCCGTCCCGGTGATACAAAAAAGTGTCTGAGGATTGAGGAAGAACCAAGTCAGCCTCTCACACAAATTGTTCTCAAGCGTTGGGTATCTCTGTGACGTCATTGTGGCAAACTTTTCGAAAAGATCCTGGCCTCCATCTTTAAAAGTTCAAGTTGATGCAAGAACTGAAGCCGCTTGACCACTAGAATCGTCGAATGTTCGTGAATTGGGCTGAGCAACAACTTATCCAGATTTCCATCGAAAACTCATCTTCAGCGATGATGCTCATTTCTGGCTGAACGGCTTCGTCAATAAGCAAAATATGCACTATTGGTCAGCCAGAAATTCACCATATACTCCATGAGTAACCATTACAATCCAAAAAAATTACGGTTTGGTGCGGTTTATGCAGGCGGCATCATTGGGCCGTACTTCTTTCGTGATGATCAAGACCAGCACATTACTGTAAATGCGAATCGATACCGCTCAATGATAACCGAATATTTTGACCGGAATTGGATGATATGGACTTGGACGGTATGTGATTCCAACAGGACGGGTTCACACAGCGAGTGTCACAATCGATTTATTGAAAACGAAGTTTAGTGAACATGCTATCTCGCGAAATAGCCCAGTGAATTGACCGCCTCGGTCGTACGGTGACCCATTTATGCTTGAAAACCGTCAAATATTGGGTTCCGCGTCTGGACTTCTGTAAGCGTGCCCTTGATGGAAAGGTTTGCCCGGGTAACATTTAATTATATTGGATACTATAAGTTATATCCTGAAATCCGACAGTGTATTAGATGAAAACGTTTGTATATTTATCCTCCGTGATGTACTATGATCAAAAGAAATTAGTTACCTTGAGATTCACAAGAGCAAAATGTCCTTGAAAAAAACTAATTTACAGATAAGAAAATGAAAAGAACTTCTGAACAAAAGTGCAGACTTTTGTTTCGACAATATGTGCGTTAACTTTCGACTAAGAGGTCCGGCCTATTCAATTAATATTGACATTTTCCACTAACATCACTCTCCCCATGATTAATTAGAGATGAAGATACCCTAAAATACCTCTCAACCTTTGAAGAATAAACATTCTAATATTTCCTCTGTAATAGAGAGTTACTAAATACTTTACTCAAAAAGTCTAAGGTGTTAAGAATAGAGATACTACGATCACTCCCTCCTAGCTTAAAGTTAATGTATTCTTCTTTTTTTATTGAAAAAGGAAGCGCCGGAGAAAGCCTTATCGATATTGTTTTAAATCCCACATTGTAGAAATAGGAATATATTTTTTCGACTTTAGAGAGATATTTGCTGTAGCTGTTGCTCTTGCACTGCTAGCGAAAAATATCCTCGTTTACTAAATGGCAGTAACATAATATCTACGTAGGAACCAAAATGCAAATTTCATCACACTTTGAACTACAAAAGATGAAATATGCAGCTTTCTTTTAGGAAAAATTAACATTTCATCATAACACGTTAGTAGACATAGAGTTAAGGGTAATAATGGAGAGATAAGCTCGAACCATCAGCGTTTGACGAAAGAAAACAAATGTCGAAAATCGTATGCGTATTCTAGCTAAACGTAATATTATTATACATAACCATCTTGAAGATTATTCAACTTTCTCGAATGATTTGGAATCAGATCACTTATGAGAATGACAAACAAAAATATATAAGCTAAATTTTTGATTAAAATGTTATATTTGGGTTTTGGTATGTACTTTATGGTCTTGGAGTTTACCATATAATAATCTTAGATATACTGTTAATAGTTTATAAGCGGTAATGTTTTTTTTCCAGTAACGACTTAAATATTCATAATTAAAATTTCATCTGAAATAGCTAATGGTAAACCAATTCCTCTGTTAAAGGCTTAGGGTCCAACATGTCGAACGGAAATTTACTGCAGTTGATTTAATAAGTTAAAAGTTATGTTAGATCACGATTTTTGTCTGATCGCCAAGAAGGATCACATTTGGGTTGCTGTATGATAAGAAAACTTAATGCCTATAATTAGATATCATCTACATATAAAGCTTTTTGATCTCTCAAAGACGGGACAGTGAAAAAATTACGTGTTGATTTGATATCTCGTGTTCTTCCAAGCAACTTCTTGAACTGACATCTGGTTAACATTCTAATCCTACATATTACGTGAACACAGATTCAACAATGACCAAATAAAGAAGTAAGGAATGACGAAGCTTTCTGAAAGTGATCAATTCACTAGGCTTCAAGCGATTTACTTTGAGTCAAAGGATACTGATGACTTCCCAAGTGCTAGTAGTTGACCATCTCTCACCAAGTTCCGGTGTGACCTAACCTTGTTGTGATAAACTGCAAGTAAAAAGCGATACACCGACCTTATAGAAATTAGGCTTTTTGAAACTGAGTTCGAAACCGGCTGTACGTGGCCGTTTAGGAGAGAATACATGTGCATTATTCTAATACGCAGCATCTCAAACACTCTACGTTCCATGCTAGGAGTTTTCTCAATTTCGTAAGCCGCTCTTCCAAATCCTGGCGCTAGTATCTAGCTATTTATGCGTATAAGAATCTTTCCTACACAAATGCATAAAGCACAGTTATGTGTGTTCGCTTTGCAAACCAACAGCGTTCATTTCACAAAGCGCTGCTGCTCGAGCTGTCGGCTTAAACGGAGCATTATAAGGAACTTTTTTTCACAAACGAACACATAAACAGAGAGAGAACACGCAACCACGCACACATGCATACATATATAGAGATTCTCATTGACAGACACTCACACCTAAAAGCGCTAGTGTGTATTTTGTTCACGGTTGCTGCAAATCCTTTAAATAAAACGCAGGCTTTTAGCGGGAGCGTGGGCGTAAGTGTTGCTTTTGTGTATTAATTTTGATGAGCTTCGCGTCGTTGCGCCTGAAAGACGCCAACAGCAGGCTGAGCGCGTGGATAAAGTGGCGCGGTCACATGAAGATGTGAGTGGCTGTATGTGTAAGTTCGTATATTTGTAGTGAATGTGTGTGTGTGTGTGTTAGGGTTTTGTGAGGCAGTAAATTTAATAAATTAATTGTCAGGAAACTAAAGTGTTTCAGCAAATGACTGCAACGAGTCGAGTCAAGTTGATCGGCAATCACCAGAGACCGACGACGGACGACGGCCAAGAAAGCGACGAAGCGCTACTCGAGCCGTGCCCCTGTCTCCACAGCGTTAAGCACAGAATACAAGTCATCAAAGTGTGTCGGAGAGTGCCAGAGTGTGGTGCGCAAAAGTGCTCTCGAGGGAGTTGTTCCAGCCGGCAAGCGGGTACTTGAATGTGCTGCTGCTTGTGAAATGAATACCGTTAACGCGTACATAACCACACACATACATACAAACATACACGTTTAGGTAGCACATAAAATCACTCAATTGCCATTAGTCAGCAAACAAAAAGTGGTAGGGGGATGGGGGGCGAAAACGAATACGAGCATTTTACATGCTTAGCTTTATTGAGGTAATTCGCCTACCTGTAATCAAAAGGTCTTTGTGCCGCTGACTTTCTTCCAACAAACAACAGCAACAACTGACACCTCTCCTCCTCCTTTTTAGGTGTTCATGCTGTAGCTGCAGCCCTTTGGCTCTGGAGCACGTCATGCCTTTCAAGTTGCTGAGTCCACTTTTTATAACTTCCGTAAAGGGTCGTTTGGAAGAACCTCGAGTCAGTTGGCATTGGCAGTTCAACGCTCGTTAAAAACGCTTTATTTATTTTATTGTTTGCTCTTTATTTGCTGTGCCAGTGTATGCATGTGTGGCTGTGTGTGTGTGTGTGTGTTTGTGTTTACTGGGTTGGATTTTATGGCGAGTTTGCTTAGGCTGCAACTAAATTTCAACTCATTACGCCTCGAAAGCCGGCAAGTAAATTCAAAAGGCTTCAAAATAATATCCCACAGCAACCCTTAAAGGAGTCAAGTTTACATAAGCATTTACAACAAAAACAGGTTGGCAATCTGTTGTTTGTTTTATTTGCTTTTGGCACTTTTTATGTGCATATGTAATTTATATTTGCTTCAACCGTCGAAATAATTTGTTTTTATGGTTTCAAATGAAGACCAACATTAAAAGATAAGCTTTAAAAATTTTGGGGAGCAGAAATTAAAGGTTATATTACGTCAGTAGAAAGAGTTTAATTGTTATTTTACGCCATTTAATTTTTGGACTAAAGCAAAAGAGGCATGTTAATGTACTCATGTAAGTCCAATCACTCTACCTAAATTTCTAGTTTATGGACTTTTCAAATAAGGAGTGGCCAAAATGAGTCGAATATCTATTTTGCCTCTAACAAGCCAGCAGTGTGTCTCCTATTGTTATGTAAATTAGCTACATACATATAATAGTATGTATATTCCGCCGATCTGGACATCTCTTTCTCTCTATCCGCCTATCGAACTCGGCTAGCAACTTCCAAGCGGAAGTACTGGACATAGAGAAGGCCTACGAAGCACTATTGCATAACTACGAGAGTATATGTACACAAAGCAGCAATATACACGGATAGCCAGGCGACTCTCCTGGCCTTGTCGTCGCCCATGACTAATTCCAGCATAGTCCTTAACTATAAGAATACACTGAGCTCACTAGAAGACAAGCTCCACCTAGACTTGATTGGGGTTCCCGGCCACAGGAACATTTTCGCCAACGAAAAAGCAATGGCAGGAGCTTACCTAAGCGAATCCGAGGCAGAGCGGATACCAAGCCTGCCAGGATGGATCAGGAGAGAGCACAATATACAATTTCAACGATTAGCAAACAATTGATGAAAAAATATAGCAAAATGCAACTATTGACTTATTAAATAGGTCCAAGAACAGTATCTACAGACTAACTGCTTCTTTAACAGGGCATTGGCCATTTGGAGAACGGCCTTACGCCTGCTTATACAAATTGCTGTGCAAACTAAAGTCAAGTATTGTTGAATTTCCGGTTCCATGACTTAAAACCGGCAGTTTGCTCAACATGCTATGCCCATGTTGGACAAGTGTTTCTTGAGCCTGCAGTGCCCATTATAAAGCGCGACAGGGAAACGGAATTCGTTTCGGGGGAGGTAGATCATATCTCTAAAATCAATTCTGTGCCTGCTGCCAGTGCCGCTCTCTCCCCACATTCTTCTCCATGCGCAACTACTTCATGGTGTGGGACCACACCCTCATGCATGGTTCTGACCCCATCATTCTGGAAACCGCCGCAGAGCGGGCTGGTTCGTCGACCAGCTCATTGCCGGCTACCCCTTTATGCCTCGGTAGCCAAGTCAGAGGTACACGATTGCAAACAGATAGACCTTCGTATAGACTCCCTCACGATTTGACTCCATAAGCAGAGATCGCTTTTAATACCGCTGGACTATCGTTGAGTATAGCGATACGCTGGTTGCGATAGTTGCGTTAAAGATTAATTTCTGCACACTGACTTATAGCAAACACTTATGCTTAAAATATGCGCCGTAAACATTCTATTGGTATGGATATATGCGGTCCCGCAATGCCTTCCGGTTCGAGCCGTCAGTTTACCACTGGATTGTGCTGGCCCTCAGTAGTAGGTCGAATGTGGAATAATTCCACTCCGCCTTACTGCCAAGAGTATCTTTAAGCTTCTTTATTAAGTTTTTCCTCTTCGTAACGCCGTCTCTTGGAAGAATGGCCAGTGTTCTTCATTTGTTGTGATGAAATTATCCTTCCTTTTCCATACCCCTCTGCTGCCATCAGCACCTTGATATGCTTCGCTGCCTGTTTGATCACTAGATGGAGCGGTATGATCTCCAGCATGACTTCAAGTGCTGCGGTTAGGCAAGTGCGCGTTGCGGCTGAAGCGTAGACGCAAACGATGCCCAAGCAACCGATCCATAAGAGACGATAGGCCCAGTCTCTACCGACTAGGCGTCTAGATATCATCAGTGTTTTGGTGGTTCTGGACAGTGTTAATTCCACATGCCTATTCAACCGTAAGGTCGAGTCTAATATGAGGCCTAAGAATTTGACCACTTGATGCGGCAAGTGATCTTGCACACCTTGTAAAAAAAGTGCAGGGAAGATAACGTCCGCCCCTGGTAACTTATAGTTCAAGAATGAGGCCAGTGCCCACTTGATTGAGTCTGCAGTGAATAATTTTCTTGCAGCCGTCCAATCCTGAACCGTCTTCGGTAAGTGCGCAATCAAAAGTGCCATTGTCCATCCATCATGTCTTTTAGTAGATAATGCTGTGTCCGTCTTACCTCTAGACAAGGCATTGTGCAGTCTGGCTGCCTGAGATAACTCAAATATTGGTTATATAGTATATATGCGGTATAAAGTCACCCGGAAGTTCGACAACATATACGTAACAAATTTGGTTCAAATCGGTTGGGGGGGTCGCTTTTGCAGCAACATGTTGCAGTAAGTTTCCCCCCACAATTATCAAGCATACAACTTTTGGCAAATTTTTGCATCAAAAGGATCTTAAGTAAAAAGTTTAAGCGAAAAGTTGAGTCACCAACTTAAGCAACTTTACTGCATAACGCATTGTAAATATCCAACCCATAAAGGTATTAAGCCAATGGATTTCGCCTCGCGTCAATTTTAAAGTATCCACTCGCTAATCCAATCACCTGTTTGCGAAAGCCACCCAAAGCGCACCAAACTGATGATGAGGCAGCAGCGCGCAGGGAAGGCACGTGGAGCAGATAGGTGCGCGACGCCACTAATCTGGTTGATTTATTTAAATCACACCACAAAATCACAACAAAAACACATCCAAATAAACAAACAGAGGGCAGAGCACACAAACATAAACAAAGGGGCGTATGAAGCGCGCGACAGCGCAAAAAGTTATGCCATTCGCAGTTGAGGTGACAGTGCGGGCGCCAGCAATGACGACAGCCAACCCAAGCGAGGCGCGGAAATAATAAACAATAATGTACTGCCAACAATCTCTACATGCATACACAGGTTGTGTGTATTTCACAACAACAACAACAAAATACACATATTTATATACATGTAACGACATCGTGGTAACTCGGCTCACGTATGGCCATTAGCACAGTTATAAAATATGCATACGAAAATGCTTGCCTCGGTACGCAGGGTTGTTAATATGCGTACCTGTGCGTTATTTTAGCTAGATATACATATATATGTGCTAGATATATAAATGTGTATATACATTTATGTATATTGTTATGCATAACAACAAATGCTTTCGCACTGTGTGGCTCAGCGTGGCTAATAATGAATTCAAAAGCAAAACACTTTGGGGATTGAAATAGAAAAGTTGTTGACAAGTAACGATGTACGTTGTGTAGTCAAGGCGCCAGTGCTTTAATATTGACGATATACGATAAATATTGAAATTTACATGTTCACCTGTTGATAATTCAGGACTTTGTAAATATGCAAAATAAAGCGGTCAAGTATATGATAAATGGCAACAGCAAATCTACTTAAGGACTGAACATAAATGAAGTGAATATTGTGACATATGCCTATAATTATGCGAGCGCTTGAGGATTTAGAACTAATATTATCGATTTCGTCTATTTTTTATGAACCCGCACAAAAAGGAAGGATAAAAAGGAGAGACTTCCGTCTGAATAACGTTTAAAGAATGTGTTTCGCGCGCTTCGCTCAACTTATGGTCAATATAATCGGCAAACTGAGTCAATATAATCGGCATCTTGAGCCCAGTATTTATTTTTGAATAATATTCGAACGAATAGATCACGTCGAGAATCGAGTCGGCGCCGTTCGCAGCAACTGGGACTGACATATGGAACGACTTGGCGCATTTCACGTCGAGATCTTAAAGTGAAAGCATACAAAATCGAACTTTTGCAAGAAATGAAGCCGCACGACCTTCCTAAGCGGCATCGCTTTGCTCTATGAAGCTCGTGATCTCGGCGACATTTGGTTTCAACAAGACGGCGCCATTTCCCAAACAATGCGATTGGATTTATCGAGAGAACACTTCGGTGAGCAGATAATTTTACATTTTGAACCGGTCAATTGGCCACCAAGATCGTGTGATATCTTGGTTAGACTTTTTCCTGTGGGGACATGTAACGTCTAAAGTATATGCGGACAGTCGAAAAAACGAACGAGTCATGAAAAATCGGACTCAACGGGTGTACCATCTGAAACATAGCGGCAGTCTCAGCGATTAGTGATTTATAATCGTTTAACTACTTTCTCCATGACTTTTTCTTGAGATCTGAGGGTAAGAGATTGTGGATATGATCAGATCCGGAGAATACGATGGATGCAGAAGCAATTTTTCCATCACCATCTTCAAGTATAGACCACCTTTAACAATCTTGATGTATATAGAACATAACGGCTCCCTTTGGGCGTCCACTGCGCACATCTTCTTCGATACTAATTTGACCTGTAAATATGCTAATATGACCTTTAAGAAATTTCTTACGAATGAATGCTTCGACTGACAAAGAGCTAATTTTCGCCTCTCATAAACTAACGAAATTAGTTTGTGTCACATTTAAGGATATATCTGACGAAGCGATTTTATTTTTTATTGTTATTACAGTTTATTAGTCAGAAAAAAAGCTCTTAAGCAAATTATTAAACCCTGTGGAGATGAACAAAGACGATCAATCGGCAAAGTTGGGCCGAAGCCGAAAAAAACACGTCAAAACAAGTCAAAGATAAAGGTTATGTTGACAGTTTTCTTGTGGTGCTCTCCGAACTCCTTCCGACCGGCCAACCTGGCACACTGCATTGATTCTTCGTGAGTTTTCTCCAACTTTTCAACCAATATCATGCCGCCTGATTTAGCTCCGTGTGACCTTTGGCTAGTCAGCAAACTCAAACAACTGCTCCGGGGAAACGGATTTCAGTCAATTGAAGACATTAAACATGAATGGCTAAGCGCATTGAAGACTATTCCAGAAATGGACAATTGTTTCGAGGATTGGAAGAAACGTTAGCACAAGTGTATTGGGGCCAAGGGGGATGACATAGGCTTTGAAGAATAAATTAAAAATTTTAAAATTATGAACAAAGTCTTACTAGTTTTGCTCACAGTAATGTGAGAAAATTTTATTATTTTAATTAAAGAGTTATTTGGAAACATTTATGAGCGCGAATTTTGTCGAAAAAGAGAATTTTTAAAGCACCATTTTATTAAGAAATTCTAATTATCTTTTTTAGTGAAAATAAATAGTTCACGATTTCTGCAAGTAAATTAAATTCTATACATAAAAATGTATTTGTTGTACTTATATTTTACAAAGCTTCTTAATAAAAAAGCTAAATTTTTTTAACCTTATAACTAGGCATAATCCCTCAAGGTTGGTTATTGCTTTCTCGGTCTTTTAAAAATCAGTACGCATTTCAAATGAAATTTCGCGCTTAATTTATTCTACATATCGTCACAAAATCGAAAATCGAAAATCGCTGTCAGATATAATAACCAATATATAACCATTTTATAACCAAAACTCATATTTCGTTTCAAAATGAGTGGTTTAAATTATATCGATTTTTCTCGACCTACAAACGTATGAAAAGTGATGTTACGTTGTTTTGCATTTTAGTTGACGATATAATACTTAAGATTATACAAATAAAATATCAATTATCTATTATGACAATTTATAAGAAAGTTGAGTAGAAATAATTTTGGTTTTAATTAAACCCACTTGCACACACACACAGAGCTTTTTGAACGAAATAATACTTTAAATACTTATATACATATCTGATTTAATGGGCTAGAATATATTTGTATAAAAAAAAATATTTAAAACACACTCTTTGATTTATTTATAAATGCAAAAATTATAGTTCTAAAGTACTTCTACTGACTTACAAATTTCCTACATTTACCCTCAATCATATTCCCATACATCTTCTTTTTATTATGGCAAACTAGTCTCTAAGCGTTCAAGGCCAAGTTCTTTAGGAAAAAACATTGTTGTTTGAGAAATTATTTTCACTAAATTTGGCATAAGTTATTGCCCAAGGCAACACTCAATCTCCGAACAAATTATTCAGATCGGAATACTATAGCATATAGCTGCCGTTCAAACTGACCGAACAAAAGCGATATAGGTTAAAGAGCTTCAAAAATATTATTTTTGTTATTGCTATACAAAATGTACCAGTGAAGGGCAGAAGCTAACGTTTTTTCTTGTTTTGAACTGAAATAAGGTAACGACATGTTTGAAGTCGAGCTGTCACATCGCATTTATATCTTGAAGATATTTCGTCGGAGGTTTGGTAGATTGTGTTAGAACCTTCTTTAATGCGACACCGGTTATATCATACATATTAACACATTACAGCAGAAATATCAGAATACTTACATATAATGTGTATTAGGTTACTCATACGAACCGTCAAGCCAAAAATCTAAAATACTTTATTCCAATAAGTATTGGGTTACTCATACGCACCGCCACACCATGTAGCTTTCACTTGCAGAATTCACCACATAACGTCAACATCACTGATAATTGCTGTTTATGAATTTTACGAATTTGGCTATTCAATAGCAGTTGAAATAATGTAAATTGAGCCACCTATCGACCCACAGAATTTATTGTAGACGCACAGCATTGTTGCTTGCAGCTTAATTTATTTTATTTCAAATTCTAGCTGTATACTATTACATACTTAATATATCCTATTACGAGTGATGCAATTGAAAGCGCGCCAGTTAAAGCATAAGCAGCTGTTAAAAGCAAAAAAAAACAACAACAAGCGCCCGCAGAATATGTTGGTAAGCAGCTGCTGGGCGAGACATGAATTCAAATTGAATTTAGCGCAGACAAATGAAACGAACAATATGTTCTAAGCGCACAATGACGCCAACCGCAGACAAAAGTGGAATAAAAAGCTTTACGAGTACACACAGATATTCAACAACAGGGCTTAAAATGTATATAGTCCCTTTTTGGTTACAAATACATTTGAGTAGATATGTGTGTATGTGTGTGTGTGTAAAGTGCACTCAAGTACAATAAGGTCGTCTGAATAGTTGGCGAGGACTATGCTGAGCGCCTAAAGTAGGAGGTAGACACACAGACAGCCGGAGCGACAGAAAGACAGACAGAGGTGTACGCTCAATGAGGGCAGACTAGACAGATGTGCAAGTGTATATGTACTTTTAAATATAACTTAGTATTATTTTCGTGCAATTATGTGTACATTTCTGTACAGTAGCACTATTTTTACTCAGTACACTAAGCGAAAAAATGTATGAAAAAAATCAAAAGATTTTCAAATTAAATTAACAAAAATTAGTTGTAATTAAAAAGCGTTATAATTTTAATATGTAAAGAAGGATGAACAAGTATAAAAAATTAAAAAAAAAAAATTTTAAATTAATAAAATTTTATGAAAAAAGAATTTCAAACTTAATTAACAAAAATTAGCTCTAATTAAAAAAAATCAATTAAAATAATATACAAGTATGTATAAAAAGCTTAAACAAGAATTAAAAGTAAAAAAAATAAAATTTGTTCCAGTGTTATTCAGTACACTGAGCGGAAAGTTATATTAGAATGACACAATAAACTCAAGACTCGATTGCAAAAAATTAGTCATTAATAAAAAAAAAACTAAAATTTTCCATGTGCATACGGATACATAATTCACCTCACATTACGTATACGACCCGTGGCACAAAATTACCTGGCGCCTTATCTTGATACACTACGTTTTATATAATATATTCGCATACACACACATCGACACCCCAACTAGCATACACATATGTTTGTATTTGCATAGTGGAATAGTAGAAGAAATGTTGAAAGAAGAAACAGTGAAATAAGACTAGCATTTAACTGCCCACTTACATGCAATTTCACGTTGTAGGTCGAGCATATGTACATACATACATACATATATCTATGACGTTAAAGCCGCTCTGTAGCCAAACTAAGTAAACTGCTACACCGACTAGATAGCAGGAGCTTGTGGTGAAGTAGTTGAGAATCTGCACGACTTTTAGCAGGAAATTGCATTCCAAGTGGCCGAATGAAGACAGGCAGCTCACGGCAACTACGCACACATACAACAACTGACGTCATGCAATCAGCGGAATTATCATCGTCGTCATCATCTTTATTTGCTTATTTAGTTAGCAACTAGCAATTAGGCGGTAAACGACTACCTTTCGAGTGAGTAGCAAAAATGCTAGAATTAAATGTAAAAGGGAATGCACAAAAACTACTGCAGCTGTTCTACATAGTACTTTCCTGCATATATGAGAACTACAGCAAAACATACATATGTACGGAACACGTAATCAAAATGCCGTTATCTTCTATGTAGGTTGGTGAATATGTAATTAAAAAATTGGAATTTAACTTAATTGTCAGTTTGTTGAACAGCAACGAACTCAGTAATTGGATTTCTTGCAAAATCTTTATTTCAAATGTGTCTAAATTCGAAGAAAATTTCATTGTTTTTGCAATTGATTTTAAATGCAATTAATGCACTAAATCATTTTCAGAGGTATCTTTTCAACTTTACATAACCAAAGATATATATGTACTTATATATTAGCCCTCGTATATCGAATGCGAACACTTTTAGTGAGAAAAAATATTTAATGAATCTGGCGACCATTTCACGATATTTTTTTAGACTCTATCAAACTGTAAAGAAAACAAATGGGAGCAAGCAAGGAAGTGTTATATTCAGATGTAACCAAACATTCCAAGCTCTTGCAACGTATAAGGATCAGCGAGCCGTCGAAGTATAAACGCTTTCCCTACATCACCTATTAAGTGCATCTTGGCAGAATGTGGCCTACCAACAATAAAGGAAAGGGTATACGAACGAACGATGCAACTAATTCCAAAACTGATATACTCTCCAAATGCCAGCTTACATAAAACCGTAATTTACGCGTCAATCCACTTTACGATGTTGTATCAAATACGGAAAAGACTTAAACATATATCCGCCCCCAAAGTACAAGAGGGTCAACAAACAGCCGGAGTGGTTGTTAAAAAAAGAAACTATTAACATGTTCCTACACAAAAGAGTAACACCAGTAATATAGTATTTCAGAAACTCTTCTTGGAGTTAATGAAAACCTATGAAGGAAACAATTGGACCGCAATTTACACAGACGGGTCCAAACCGATAAACACAG
The DNA here is from genome assembly GCF_016617805.1 of Bactrocera tryoni. NCBI lineage: Eukaryota > Metazoa > Arthropoda > Insecta > Diptera > Tephritidae > Bactrocera > Bactrocera tryoni. Next base: position 49,423,684 of record NC_052502.1, on the reverse strand, counting down.
CTTTTGCTCCCACCAAACCAAATGGAGAAGTTATTACAGGCGGGATTCTTCTTTTTTACTCGTCGATATTTACAGCCGAAGCTTTTGCCGTTTTCAAAGCACTAGAATATGCGATACATAGCAAAGGCGAATTTGTTATTTGTTCGGACAGCTTTTCTTGTCTATCTGCTGTTTGCAACATTCGCAACACTGCCTCACTTATCTCGAATATTCGTGACCTGTGCGTTAAATACAGTCATAAAGTTGCACTACTTTGGGTACCAGGACATGTTGGTATTATGGGAAATGAACATGCAAACCACGCAGCTCGATTTTTTGAATCAGCGCCAAACCTACAATATGGGCCACACGACAGAAAGGACCTCTGTAATATGCTGGGCCGCTACGTTCACGGAATTAAACTTACGGAATGGAAACGTTTCGACCATCGGTACTCTACCTTCAATCCCACAGGGACAAAAGTCGTATATCCTAGGGATATATCTCGCCTACAAGCTACCATCTTCACACGTCTAAGGATTGGCCACACGCAACTCACACATCAGCACCTTCTTACTGGCAAAGCAAAACCACCTTGAGCTCTCTGCGCAAGCACGCTTTCACTTCATCACATCTTTAACGAATGTTCGGCTTTAGCGAGTATTAGGCAAAAGCACAACTTTTTTCCAAACTATCAAGAATTGCAAAATATTATAAGCATTTATAATTTTATTACTGATTGTTACCTACAAAATAAAATATAACTTTATATTTAGCTGGTAACCTAAGATAATTGTTTGTTCAGAGTCGATGGCTTTAATAGCTCTACTCTCTTTTTTCTAAATTAGGTTTAATACTACTTTTTATATTTCTCCTAATAAAATAAATAAATAAATATAAGGATCAATGCCGGTGAAATACCTTCAGGTGTTGCCAAAACTTCATATTAAAAAACAATGCGAAAGAATTCAAGACTCATGATTCAACGCATTCGTCAATGGATAACAATAAAATTTGGTATTTTATTAATTTATATTCAAGGTCATGTACTCACTTAGTTTTATTAACTTTTTCTATTACCTTAAGGCCATGTCGTGATCTTCTTATATAATTTTTTCTTATATTTCATAAAAGTCACAAAATTTTGAGAGCTCCTTTTAAGAATTATTGCATTGAGATAAATAACTTCGAAAACATGCAACATATTTTTTATCATTTTATAAAATATGTGGCACAATCAAGACTGATGTGTGGGCAGCATAATGTCATGCTGTGACCATCAGCGTCAAGTGGCAGTTTTGCGCCATTTTCGCCAATTAATTTTTGCGTAAAAACAGACATAGTAGGTACAAGAATTTTGATATATTAAATGCAGCGAAACCGAGCATCGGTCTGTCTGTTGTCTACTACTATTTGTTTTAAATGGCGTCAAAGATAATTATATTAAAATCAACCTTAGTTGAGAAGTGTATAACACAAGCTCAAGCAAAGAGGCTAAATTCAATGCATTGAGTTGATGTGATTAGGTATATGGAATTCGATTCAATCCAGTTTTGACACAAAGTTAGATTATTATCAACGAAAGACTTCACAGATTTACCGATATTTTCGGAAAAAAGTCGCACTGGGTACCACATTTTTGGCGTCTAGGTTCGTGAAAAATTATAGTCCGATTTCAACAATTTTTGCGCGTAGGATTAAATACTTGTACATTAAGGTCAGTTTTTGTACAAAATTTTTTTTATTATTGTTATATTGGAAGTAAGCCAGATTTTTGGCCTATGTCTACCAATTTCAGCCGAATTTGGGTACTACCACGCCCATCTTTCAATTTGAAACTGGCTCTTACAAAACTCTCTTATACCATCTCGGATATAAAATTTTTGTCTCTGAAGCATTTTATTATATACTTCTCGAACATTTAGTAGTTTTTAAGAAAACTATTATATGGGGAAAGACCCGAATTCATCCCTTTTAGCACTGTCGGTAGGGGTTTCTTGGGAATTGTCTTAAACGAAATGGATTATTGCTAGAAAGTATGCACATTAAGCCTATTAGAAAGCCAGGCCCGACCATTTTTTTTTAACTTTTAAACCACAAGTGCCCCTTGCTTGCAAATTACAGTTTTATATCTTATTTGAGTGCCTCTTTATGGCATTTTATAGGTTTTGGATTAATAGCATTTTTGGGTCCATTTATGCCTATCTACGAACTCGTCTAACGGGTCTTTCACAAACATAGCGACCATACTCGAAAGAACACCAAACTTTTATGGACTATAATACAGTTGAACTTCCCTAACCGGAATTACAATAATCCACAAGAATACTTGGAGTTATAGTGGTATTGATTAGAACATAAAATTTAAAAAAAATATATATTTGAGTGAAAAACAAGTAAGGAAGGGCTAAGTTCGGGTGTCACCGAACATTTTATACTCTCGCATGATAAAGTGATAATCGAGATTTCATTATACGTCATTTACATATTTTTCAAATACCGTTCCGTTCCATTGGTTCCTAATGTACTATATATTATACAGAGAAGGCATCAGATGGAATTCAAAATAGCGTTATATTGGAAGAAGGCGTGGTTGTGAACCGATATCACCTATATTTCGTACATGTCATCAGGGTGTTAAGAAAATATTATGTACCGAATTTCATTGAAATCGGTCTAGTAGTTCCTGAGATATGGTTTTTGGTCCATAAATGGGCGAGGCCACGCCCATTTTCAATTTAAAAAAAAAGCCTGGGTGCAGCTTCCCTCTGCAATTTTTTCCGTAAAATTTAGTGTTTCTGACGTTTTTTGTTAGTCCGTTAACGGACTTAGTGATTTTCAACATAACCTTTGTATGGGAGGTGGGCGTGGTTATTATCCGATTTCTTCCATTTTTGAACTGTATATAGAAATGCCTGAAGGAAACGACTCTATAGAGTTTAGTTGACATAGCTATAGTAGTTTCCGAAATATATACAAAAAACTTAGTAGGGGGCGGGCCACGCCCACTTTTCTAAAAAAAATACGTCCAATATGCCCCTCCCTAATGCGATCCTTTGTGCCAAATTTTACTTTAATATCTTTATTTATGGCTTAGTTATGACACTTTATAGGTTTTCGGTTTCCGCCATTTTGTGGGCGTGGCAGTGGACCGATTTTGCCCATCTTCGAACTTAACTTTCTTATGGAGCCAAGAAATACGTGTACCAAGTTTCATCATGATATCTCAATTTTTACTCAAGTTACAGCTTGCACGGACGGACGGACAGACGGACGGACGGACAGACGGACGGACGGACAGACAGACATCCGGATTTCGACTCTACTCGTCACCCTGATCACTTTGGTATATATAACCCTATATCTGACTCTTTTAGTTTTAGGACTTACAAACAACCGTTATGTGAACAAAACTATAATACTCTCGTTAGCAACTTTGTTGCGAGAGTATAAAAATGAAATGAAAAAAATACTAATCTGTTTCGTGGTTTGTAGCGATCATCAGTTGTGTTAATAATCGTATTTGAATAATTTCTTCTTCGGCATATATATTCGATTCTACAATATTATCTATTATAAATCTCATTGAGAAAACCTCATTGTCTACCTTTATATAATCTGTAATAGTAAAATTTGAAGGACGGCGGAAGGGAAAGCGTGGAGACTTCTACGTGAACAACTGTTTGCAAAGTGGGATTTCCTCGAAAAATGCAGAGAATCACGCGCCAATTTAAAAATTCGTTACGTGTGAAAAAAAAAAATTATGAACTATGGACTTCTATTGCCAATACAAAAATCCGAATTATAAAGAACTTATAGTTATAGAAATTCAAATTATGAAAATTCAACTGTATATCTATTTTCAAATATAAAAATTGAAGTCTGTCGTTCAACTATGGTGCTTACGAGGAATGAGCGAACTTTTTTTTATTATAAAAAAGCTCGTTTAAAAATTTCCATGAAATTTATTTTAAAGAAAACAAAAAATATTTTGAAAAAGTCTTGAGGGTTAAGAAGTTATAGCTCAAAAACTTGCTTTTCTCACAATAATGTGACATTCCTTCTTCACATTGCTCGAGCTGTGACATTTGCGTATTCTTCTCTCAACATTTTTTCAGACTAGTGCTCAGAATGAGCCGGAAATATCTAAGAGCCGAAAATGTCGCAACTAACTCAACGTAGGATCCAACACATTGCACTGCGATAATTTATGTAAGTCAACAGAAGAAGGGTGTAATTCAGGCAATCAAAATCGTAAAAATAGACATGTGACATATGTTGGTTTCCTACCACAAAAGTAGGAAACACGCAAAAAGTGGACGTGCAACACAGGTGGAAATAGCACAAATGCACGTGTATACATACATATTTACTTAAGCTTCTTCATTACTATTTACTTAACCAAGCCAATATGCCAGCAGGCCGGGAGCGCGACAACAATTGCAAGGCGACGCTTGGGAAGCGAATGGAAAATCAATATTTAATTTCGGCAAAGTATGTAAAAAACGAACACGATAAAACATATGCAATATGAAATATGAAGGAAGAGGAAGCAGCAGCAAATCGTGAGGCGCACAAATGGAAGCTCACACCTGTGACAACAACAAGAGCAAACACGAAAAACAAAGCGCATATTTCCGCAGCGAAAATGAAATGCTCGAAATTACTAAAAATATGAAATTCTTACACATCACACCCGAGAAAACAACAAAAAAAGCAAAGTAAAGCAGAAACATAAATCACTCAACGCGCTTTGATTATTTTGGCGAAGTTAATGAAAACGAAAATTCGCGGAATTTCTTGACATTTTAATGCCGCAGCCATTATGCGCCGGCTTACGCATTCATTTCGCCTTTCACCTTTGTCAAATTTCGCCGTTATACACGAATGCGTGTGTGTGCATTTCTTCAACCTCTTTTTGCGCCATTATTCGTGAATTTGCTCATCTTCCTTTCTTCCTACAGCTTTATTATTATGCTTATGGTTATTACGTTTTATATGAATTGTTATGAGCCGGAGCGAGCAGACGGCGAAATCAGGGCACAGTATGCGGAAATGACAAGCGGTTGTGCGTGGCGGATGGGCAAGGCGGGAGTACGAGGTACAAGGAAGCGTATGAAATCATTTGAAAGCGCAGTAAAACAAAAGATATGCGCGTCTAAGGCGGCAAGGCAAAATGTCAAATGAACTGCATGGTGTTCTATTTTGTGGGGCAGATAAAAATTTACCGTTTTTCGTGCTCAGAATGAGCGAGTCAAATGCAGCAGCTGCGACGAATGCCTTTTCTGCTGCTTTTTTAGTGCGTTGGAATTCAAACGAATCTTGAAATATTCTACTAAACCGAAATTGCATATGAAAACTGTGAGGGATCCAGAAGTTTGTTTTTGAGAGTAGAGGTTGGGTTGGGTTGCGGAAATATAACCATAAGATTTATACAGCGCAAAATATTCGTGCTCATTTTTGGCGCGTTTTAGTGAAGAAAGCTGAAGTAAGCTGTAACTCATGATTTGAAAGAGTTATTGAAATCTCGTCTGGGTAAGGGGAACATTAAGACCCAATTAAAGGTTCTTATAACCGTTTAAATCACAGTTGCAGATACAGATAGGATTGGAACTCTTCCCCTTTCTCTGCTTCCACCGGCGGGTACTGGATCGAGAACCTTTAAAGCTGGAGTGTTCTCTTGCATCCGAACAAAATTACTTAATCAGCGCAGCCGCTGTCTCTGGATTCGCTGAACTATGTCAAGGTCGTCGTATATCTCGTACAGCTCATCGGTTCATCGACTGTGGTACTCGCCGTTGCCAATGCGCAAAAAACGATAAATCTTCTGCAAAACCTTTCTCTCTAACTCCTAAGGCCGACAGATGATGTCATTGTTCATGCCTCTGCACCATATATCAGGAATGATGACGTTGTTGGCAATAAACATGACAATTGCCTGGCTGGTCCTTAACTACGCCGCACCAATATGATCGCCTGGATGCAGTGAAACGCAAACGAGGAAGCTACAGACATGTGAACACTGCACTCTGGACTACAACAAGGTGCCTCTTGAGGGCTCCCTTCGAAGATAATGAACTCCTCTCCAAGCAGTTTCTGCTGGGAGCTTTCGTAAAAATCTTCTCTTTGTGAAGCTTTGTTCTGGATACTGTAACAAGTTAAACTCCTACTTATCCAAAATCCACCCTCACATATCGCATATATGGCCAGCGTGCAACGAATCCCCTCATGACACTAGCCACTCCATCGAAACAGCACGTTCCCTGGGACTACCGTTAGATGAGCATGTACTAGATTACCGTTACAAAAACATGACGTTGTAGAGTTTGGTCTTTGTTCATGTAGAGGACTTTACTTCTCAATTGCCTACTCAAAGTAACACGTGTTGGCAAAAGTGACTCTGCGTTGGACATGGACAACCGAATTTAAGTAAATATGTATATAAGTATATTATATATATATGTAATATAGGATAGTAATCAGTTAAAGACAAGTATTTTGAGAAGCCGCTGGACCTTCCCAAGGGACATCGAATCGCTCAATGAGTTCTTAAAAAGTTCCAAGAAGATCCGACGTGTTCGAGCCAAATTTTGTTCAGTGACCTCATCATTTCCGGCTGAATGGGTAAGTAAACAAACAAAATTGCTTCATGTGGGACAATAAGCAATCTGAAAAGATTCAAGAACTGCTATTTCATTCAGAAAAAGCAACGATTTGGTGTAGTTTGTGAGCCGGTAGAATCATCGGTCCATATTTATTCAAAATGCCGTTGAGAACATAACCGTTATCGCTCCATGATAACCGAATATTTGATACCTGCAATTGAAGCTTGTGATCTCGGTGACATTTGTATTCAACAAGACTGCGCCACTTCCCACACATTGCATCAATCAATGGATTTATTGAGAGAATACTTCGGTGAGCAGATAATTTCACGTTTTGGGTCAGTCGATTGGCCCCCAAGATCGTGTGATATACAACATTAGACTTTTTTCTCTTTTTATGTAAAGTCTGAAATCTCTGTGGACAAACCTACTTCGATTCAACCCTTGAAGCAAAACATTACGCCGGTCATTCGCCAGTTACCAGTCGAAATGCTCGAACAAAAATTGAACTCAACGGATGGACGGTAGACGCCGCCAACATTTGAACCTCGAAATGGATCACGTTTACAATCCTTCGTCGTCAAAAATTGAACTCAACGGCTGGACGGTAGCCGCGGCGAACATTTGAACTTCGAAATGGATCGCTTTTACACCCCAGAGTGGCTTATGTGGCTTTCTATGAGTTCACCGAAGTTTATGATATCGTCGACATTTTCAAAGAATTCGTGCGGTTGTAAAGAAAGAAGGTGGCGTTCACATCTGAGTTGGTACCTTATGTATAAAATAAGTTATATCTTACTCTTCACATTGTAGAATTACTTGCAAGTAAAACCCAAAGAAACTAAGGATCGAAAACCAAAAGATTATCAAAGCAAAAATTTGGGTCTCCAATGCCCCGAAAGACCCCCAAAAATCGGTCTGCTCTGACATTTGCTTAAATAAACACACATTCTGCAATTTCTCCGCCCCCTCGTTCAGCACACGGGCACACAACACTGTGCAACATATTAATGCAGCCGAATATGCGATTCAAATTAGTCGGAATTTATCCTGGCCACAGCAGGATTTGTTTGCTTTCTGCTCGGCAACGCGCGTATGAGAATGTGTGTGTGTAAATATTTTCGGCTTGGGGGATAAGAAATAGGAAGCCTCAGCAAGCCTGACAACTGATTATGCTGTAAGTATGTAAGTATGTATGGGTGCGTCGGTGTGTGTAAATATTTATGCATTGTAAAAATTGTTGAATGCTGTGAGATCAGCATTTTTATGACATTTTTGTGGTGACTGCAACTCATTTCGCCATTTCATTCGTATTGGTGAGTGTGCCAAGTATTATTCGGAAACATTCGCGCCGACTCGCATTGTTGGGAGGTGCGCCCTTGTGCCTGCTCATTTGTGCGTGATTTTATGGAAGTGTGTTGGGCGTTTGATTTATGTGTACATAACTGCGTATGTTTGTGAAAACATGTGACATATACATACATATGTATGTATATATTTAGAGGCTGATAAGGTATTTTATGGAAATATCAGAAAATGGCGGGAATATTTGCAAATTATGTGCAACAAATAAACTCATATTTATGGTATTAATTGAACTGACCTATTTTCAGTCACTTATGTATATATGAAAGTGCTTCTGTAATGTTGGTAGTTAAGGGCTGTATGTTTCAGCTTTGAGCAATCAGTAAAAATTATTTGGAATAATAACTTGATTTACATGAAATATTGTTTTTATATATGAAAGTGGTATTTTATGCGAGTTTATTATTGAAGTATTCATCAGAAATTAAATAAATATTGACATACATTTTTCATATGAATTAAAATTGCAATTTATATGATATTTGACGGAATATGCGTCAGAAAACAAGATTCCTCTTTTAATAAGGGCTTTAAATTTTGAATTTAGGTTAGTAAGAGCTAAGCGATGAACTCTTTCTGATGGCAACCATGTAGGGATGCAAACGATGCATCGATGTTTCTGAAACATCGATGTTTTTGTCAAAAAGCATCGATGTTTGCCATCCATGTTGTTATTCTAAAAACATCGATACATCGATGTTGCCTGGATCGATGTTTTATGGCGATGTTTTTTCAAATTTTACTCCACATCTTTGCAGCACTTTTTCTCGGTATTAATGCGAAAACATCTGCTTCGAAACGCTTTAGCAAACTGTCATGTGTTTTGTTGTAAAATACGAAGAATTCGTTGGTTGAATGTGCACTTGAATAATACTGAGAATTCGCTTATGAATTAATGTGAAATAACTTTTACAAAAAATCGAAAATACATTTTGTGTGACAGTATATTTCGTGCTATGTGTGTTAGCCTTCAAAATTAAAAGCAAGGTCTGGAGCTTCTTTATAAGAAATTCAGATGCATCCGCCACATGCAAACTCTGCAACAAGAAATTAAAAACATCAGGTAACACATCGAATCTTCGCTGTCACGTTGAGAATGTACATAAAAAGGTATTACTCGATCAAGTTGATAATGCAGAATGCTCCTCCAAAACTACGCCGCACTCGGAACCAAAACAGCGAAAAATTTCTGAAATAATTTACATATCACCAACCGCTGGGACGACAGTGTCAAGTGAGTTATCCGACAATACTTAGTAATAAGAAGACTGCATGGATTGAATTGTCTCCTAGTACATGTACTCCATCAGTACTGCAAAATAAATCGGATCAGTTGCCAGCGCTGATCCAACCTAATGTGAAGGACTTTTTTGAGCAGGTCAAAAGTATTTCTTACCAAGATGACCCTTAATCAAGGAAAATTACTGAAGCAATTGTGAAATATATTATAATGGACAACAAGCCATTATCCACTGTAGAAGGAAAAGGTTTTCTGCAAATGATGAAAGAACTGGCTCCGCTTTTTAAAGTTCCAAGAGAGAAACAATAAAATTACGAGTGGATGAAAAATATGAAGCGCTGTCTTCAATTTTCAAAGAGTATATTCGTATGTGCGACAGTTATTGCCTAACGTATGACATATGGACGGAGACAATGAAAAATCAGTCGTTCCTTGGGGTAACAATTCATTTTTTGGACAATTTACGTTTGTTGAGTGGGACGTTAGGAGTAATCGAACTGCACGAAAGTCATACAGCAGCTTATTTAGAAGAAACTATGTTTAAACTTTTCAACGAGTGGAACGTTTGCATAAATAAAGTTTCTGCTTGTGTAACTGATAATGATTCAACCATGATGCAATTAAAAAGAAGCTTGTTTGGCGAAAAAAAATAATACCCTTCCAAATTTCATAAAGGATGCAAATAATGGCGTTAGTACGTCGGAATCTTCGGATGAGTGTGCAACAGAAAACCCGTTTGATATTTGGAGCCATGATAAACAGTTGGTCCACCAAAATATGAAATGTAAGATTTCCAATTTATCTACTATAACAACAACGGAACAACGGAACGGAACAGAATCCAACAGAAATGTGGGATGATATGAGAAATGTATTTCCTGAATTGTATAAACAAGCTTCCAAATATTTATCCATTGTGGCCACTTCAGTCCCTAGTGAACGACTGTTTTTTAAAGCTGGAGCAACGATCACACAGCAAAGAAATCGCTTGACAGGGAAAAGACTTTCCAAACTGTTATTTTTAAATTCTGTTTTAAATAAATAATTTGTTGTTTGTTCAAAAACTATTTATACCTTTTATTTATTGAGAAAAGGTTTTAATAGGTGGCTAAAATATATATAATATCAATTAAATTGGTACTACTGTATTTCACTTATTTATGGTTCTGAAATAAGCTTTTTAGCCTCACTAATAAAATACGTTAAAAAAGTTCAAAAATCCATCGATGTTTCGATACATCGATGTTTCAATGGCCGATGTTTTTGATTTCGATGTTGTTTGAAGAAACATCGATACATCGAACCATCAATGTTTCATTTCACGATGTTTGCATCCCTACAATCATGAGCTACAATTTAATCATCAGCAACCGTCTCTCAACAGTGATGGGAAATAATCTCGTCATGCTAAAGTTTCGGAATTGAAACAAAGATTGCTTATATGAAAACTCAAGGATCTTTGATGCTGAATTTTATCTCCTCTGGTTTAATCTCTTCTATATGCAAGCGAAGGATAAAAATCTCGTCGAACTGGAGCTTCTGACTTGAAATCATCACCCCAAAAAGAATGAGCTTAGGAGTCAATTAAGCCAAGCCAACATGTATCAGAACAGACAACCACGAATTTTACTTCCAGTGATATTAAATGAATCACGTTTCGATTTTCAGTTCGCCTATAGCTACTTAATCGAGACTAGACTTCTAATCGCCAGATGGCTTAGGACTCCGTAAATAAAAAAAAAATTTAAGAACGTAGCACCAAGCGCCTGGATATGATTTAGAATTACGTTCATCCCGAAGGTTGGCGGGGGCTCCCATGTTAGAGCCAAGGACTTCATGCCGATCAGCCTGTCCTCCTTCTAACTACTGATGTACTGGTATATAAGAAGACGCATTCTGAGAGACCATTTATCAGGAGAGCTATATGCTTTTTGTAAAAGCAAGTCAGTGGATACAGCAGTGCATACTATCGTGTCATGGCTTGAGGTAGTCAATAGGGTTATGAAATTCGCTGTTGGGATTTTCCTTGATATTGAGGGAGCTTTCAATAATGACCGGCCGAAAGCAATAATAGCTGCTTTGAACGGTCTTAGGGTTGAAGTCTTTTGTGCGGCGAAGTGATTAAAATGAAATGGGGAAACGTATTTGCTCAACGAAATCTGAGTAAGGAAAGTGAGTTCTCTCTCCTCTTCTATGGATCCCGGACGTAAACGACCTGTTTAAAAAACTTGAAGATCGTGGTTGCTAGGTGATTGCATATGCAGAAAAAGTTGACGCAGAGGTATCTCAGCGACATAGTTTTATTTACTAGAAGATACAAGACTCCGATGACACCGCTGCTGCCAAAGGGAGATCTCCGTCTGCAACCGGCGGATACAATGAAATATCTAGGGCTCAGCCTGGGTATGAAGCTTTCATGGAAGCCGAGTATCAAAGGGAGAGCATAAAAGGCATCGGTTGCCTTGTACTGCTGTAGAGGAGCCATTCTCAAAATGTTGGGTCTCTCACTGAAAATGGCTCTGGCTCTACGACAACTTAGTCAAGCCTTTATGTGTTTTGCAGCCTCCTTGAGAGAAGTGACCATCCATGCATTCAGAGCTGGTCAAGGAGTGCCTAGCATCACATTCAATATAATCGAGTGTTTGCTTGGCCAGCGATGGGCCACTATCAGTACATGCGCTATCGCAAAAGCCTTTTAGATCAAGATCTAGAGATCTCTTTGCCCAGTAAGGCTAACCTCTCCCTAGTTGTGGGGCTTTTAACAGGCCATTGGCCTATTGGCGTCCACCTAGTAAGGTTGGGAATCCTACTAAACGCCATCTACAAAAAAGCTCTGCATATAGCAGTTACCGTGCAATCTTTCATTAGCCATCTAACCTAACCGGTCTCTTTTTTAATTTCTCAATTCGAGAAGTTCAGGAAAGTTTGTATTTTTTTATAAACAAAATTACTTTAAACTTATTTGGATTTATTGTCACGCATCATAAAACTTATGTATGGCGGCTATGTCTAGGTCGGTTTTCACTTCTTCATTTTGTCGCAGCTTTAAATAACTGGGTATAGAAATATTATGCAGAGACCAGTACCACGACTATTGTAGACAATCGGAACGAACATTTTTAGAATTTCACCAAAAGTAAGGAATTATCCAGACTTTTAACAAATCCTTATTATGGCTTACCATAAAAGTGGATTAGGAGTCACTGAAGATAGTTATACATATATTGTAACAGACACAATAAGTATTGAGAAATGACAAGAAGTATGTGAAAGGTAATATCTGAAAATCCCAAGAGGTGTTTTAAAATTCGTGAAAATCGAAAACACATTCTATCTGGATGGAATTTAGCTTTCAATGAATTTTATTTTGCATAAAAAAGTCTTTACCACATTCAAGGATAAAACTTTCGATATTCCTATACCCAAAATTAGGTAAATGCCACAAAATAGCGTCTACAAAAGCAACAATTACACAAAACAGTTAAACAAATCTCATCTCACTTTATTTCCTACACTCTTTTACTCTCTAACGCTGCCCCCACCCACGCTCACGAAATCCTAAAATCGTTACACTCAATAAAATCTTTTATACAACATCAAATGTTTGTAAAATTCTTGCCTTACTCTCAGTATATGCTCAATTACCGCTTTCTACTGCGTCAACTCAAACAGCACTCAGCCGTTAGTTGGAGAGCACCGTGTGTTTAACATTTATTGCGCTCTTGTTTATCAGGCTCTTGCTCTTTCTAGCTCTGCTCTTTAACATTTCTTGCTCTCCTTTTTCGCTGTGTACTCGTTCGGAGAATAAGGACACATTTCAAGAGTTGTATGTCTAGATTCCTTTTACTTTGTGATAGAAGAAACGGATTTTGACAGTTTCTACGCTCAATTTACAGAATATAAGACAAGGAAGTTTTACCTTATGCATTTTTGGAAATTGTTACAATTCTATCTCTGGCGCTGTTATGCCCTGTTGAGTCTATGTTCACTATATTTTCGGGCACAAAAGCGTCAGGAGCGTAAGCGTATACGTTGTAAAGGATGATAAAAATATTTTCAGCATAGCAAATATCTCTTTGAGTACAATGACCTCTAGGCAGTAGAGGAGCTTTGAGGAAGATTAACTGGGATATATTTAGTAATTCAAATTAAATGATACTTACTGAAGAAAATTAGTAGAAAAATTGTGGCTATTTTGGGTAGGAATTAAAATATAAATTCTCTAGTAAAACGAACTTAGAGAATACATTACTAACTAAAAATAGCCTTAAGACAAGAGTTACAAAGTGTCAAAATATTTGTGTATTGGTTGAACTTATTCCAAAAATTACGCTTTCTTTCTTTGTGGGTGATTTTAAAAATCAATTAAATTGCTTAAATTATTAACGTTGAACTGCTTAAAAAAATTACGATTACTCAGCTGTCAATTGGCATTAGTCAATTTGAATTTAGTCAGCTGTCAATTGTCATTAGTCATTTGTACTTAGTCATGCTTTAATTACTGCAATTATTGAAAAATACTGATTTAATGGAAGTTATAACTGTTCTGGAAGGTTCCCCCTGCGGGTAGGGGGGACCCACTTTGGGTAGAGGGGGAAACCGAATATGCCCGCGGCAAGGCATACCTGTCGTATGAGGTGATTAAAAGCCACATACACTGTGTATGACATTTGACAGGTCTTGATTTTGAATGCCATCATGGTAAGTCAGAAAAGTGCTATAATATTAGCTTGAAATGATATTATAGTTTTTATATAAGTTTACAATTATGTATATAACAAACATTTGTTGTTCAAGCGACAAATGTCACCAGTCATGAGTTGGGATTGTGAATACTCAAACTGGAAGTAGCAAATAGTTACAAAAGTCAGACCAAAAACTTAAACCTGGTACCACGGGGAGCAGTTAGCCCTTGGAGGAAACTCCAATCTGCTCATTGGGTTTGGCCCTTTGGGGAGATTCGTGGTGGCTGTGGTTTGCACCTAAATGCAGGCAGGGCATTTGTCCAATGTGGAGTCGCACTGCGGCCGGGTGCCGGACCCAGAGTACGGCAGAGGTTTTAGATGGGCCTCGAACCCGACCAAGGTGGCTAGGGAGTCCCACCCTACCAATTGAGTATAAGTGTATATGCCAGCACTCATGCTTTGGTTCTCCAGTGTATGGTGCGGGTGCACGTACTTATGCTTTGAGGCGCTGATCAACGCATATTCACGTTCACATTGGCTTCTGTTCTGGAAGGTAAGTCGTGGAAACCATAAAGACCCAAATTATGACAAAATTGCGCAAAATATGCAGGATAATTACAAAGAGTATTGTGAGAAACAAAGAAAAAGCGGTTCAACGAGATTATAAAAGCGATGGAAGACTGGTATCAAGGTTTTTGAGATCGTCATGTGATGGCGGATTATTACTAATCCTTCAAAAGTTATTACTCCCTTGATATTTATAAAAGAAATGCTCTTGAAAGGCTGTTTATAGAAGTATAACATATGTTTTCGATAATTTTCTCACTGCTTACTTTGATGTATTGTAGGGCAAAAAAATATCTGTAAACCAGTGTTATTAGTCATGGCATTATTCCACAGTTTTAATAGTTTTCATATCAAAATTTAAGGAAAAGTCGCTAGGTGGCGCTGTAGTCGATATACTAATAAAAGTCGTGCTTTTGAATAGCTTTTTATTAAATTCAAAAAGGTATCGCTGGAGGTACTAATATTCTAGTACTTCTTCAGAGTTAAGTAAATTTTAAGATAATTAGTACCTCAGTAAGTTATATGCAGCATATCTTTAGGCGCTTGAAATTTAAAAATTATAATGTATAAAATAATTAAGTACCAGATTTTTAAAGTTAAAGCTATCTTAAACTAATAATTACACTACATATCGAAAGACTGTCTAAAGCAAGGCACCAAGGAAACAATGGAGCATCTCTTGTGCACTTGGCCCGTATTGGCAGGACTACGCTGTAGGCGTCTGAGCTTCCCACGGTATGATACACTGGACGAGGTATCGATAGTGAGGCCACAGAGTCCGTTAATACCCGCATCATGCGCAAGCAGCCTAAAGTATGACTACCCCACATGGATCTACTTACTAAACTCCATCTAGTATCGCAAAAGACCAAAACTGGTCTACGCGTGACCCATTGACCTACCAGACTAACCTAACATAAAGTAATAATTACACTACTATGACGGGGTGATGAGAAAAGTTTTCGACAAATACTCTAAGGATGAAAGGAGGTTCGATACATTAAGCTAAACGAAATAAGTTAAAGGACTAATATTAGCCTCACTTATAAAGGAGACTAACCAATGTTGGCAAGTAGAACATGGCATAGCCCAACAAATACCATACAGTAGATATTATCTCGCTGGATAAATCGTACTGAAGTCATATTTGGTGAGCTACTTCCAATATCTATTGAGGAGTTTAATTCAGATTAGGACCACAGACATGAAAATCGAACACCTTTTGGACTAAAAACAAATATGCACATCAAGTTTGCTTATCGAAATTTTGAAAGAAAAACTAAAATCCGTGTGAAAACCTTTCCACCATTCACAATTGGTTATCCAAAACCACAAAGTCTATTCTAATGCAAATCAACCGGCAACAACGAAAAAGGTACATCACATAACACCCGCAAAGTTGATAAGAACCGAAAGTCGGCGCACAAAAAGGACATTATACCGAGGATGGGGGTAAGGAAATTTTCTCTTTCATTTAATCCATTGTGCTCTCAAAGAAGACCTGGCATTAGGCAAAAGAAAATGTGAACTGTAAAAAGTCGAAGAATGGACGAAAAGGCAGACAAACAAGTAAAAAAGAAAAAAAGAAGGAAAGAAATAAAGGAATATAGAAATAGGGTGTGCGCAACCAAATAATAACTTTTATATCAACAAAAGCATTTTTGCTACTCAAAAGTAACACACATACATATGTACACATACGTTTCTGTAACAAACCACACAAAAGCAGCAAAACATTTATAACGGTGAAATTGTTCTAAGCCTCGGTTATAATACTGCGTATGACAAAAGCGCAAAATGAATGGCATAGAAGACTCAGCATAAATTTGTGCATGTAAACAAACGAAGAAATGACACACAGGGCTCATAGAGGACGAAAGGCGAAGGAAGGCTAGAAAGAAAATAAAAGGCAGCGAAGCACACACACACACGCATGCGGTATAAGCTAAACCGCTGGGAATGGCAAACACGCAAACGCAAGCACTCACACACACGCATACACAATTGTGCTCTGGCTCGTGTATTCATATGCACGTCGCATGAGCTGGTCCTACACTACGTATACGTGATAATGTTGCCAGGCAACAAACTACACGCGACAATTGCCGTTGCCAGGCACTGTGCGTAATTTCGTCATCATATGCGATCATAATTCTTTCAGTGATAATTTTTTTTAAGTTTTTCAGTTTTTGGTATTAAAATAAATACCATATATAAAGTTATTATCAAAAATAATAAGTTTGTTTCATTTATTATATTTTCAAAAAATGTTAATCATGCATTTTAATGTCATTCAAAGTTTTTAAAAAATGTATGAAAATGTCTCATATAACGAATAAAATCTTCGAATTTCTTCGTTAAAGAGTACATTATTTGCAATCCAATTATCGCAAAAATTATAAAATTTTTGGGATAAGATATATTTTGTTTTTTTTTGTTGATTTAAAAAAATATAAATATAAAGTAACAAATAATTCAATTAACATTTAAAATTGTTTTTTTGTTTAATTTGCAATAATATGGGATTAAAAGGTAGAAACAAATTTAACCCCACATAACGTATAAAAAGAATTTATCCCAAGTACCCGATTAAAAGTCAAAAATGCCTAATCCCACAAAATATTTTTTTTAAGTCTTAATTATTAATAAATTTTTTTTGTTTGTAAAAATATGTGACCAAAAAAATGTTAACCAAACAAAATAAAAAAGAGAAAAAATAGTTCCTAATACCGGATAAAAACTAAAAAAATTTCAAAACCCTCGAAATATTCTTTATAATTCCAAATTATTAATTAAAATTGTACTGTTTTAAAAAATAAAAATTTAAGTTTTAATCCCAGAATCGGGATTATTGCAAAATTGTTTTCCTGGTCATATTAGCCTCATATTTGTCATATATAACCATTTAGTGAGGGAATTAAACAACACTTGCTAATAGTCATCCGTGACGTGGAGTATTGGATAATATTTGTAGTCATATTTGGTTCATATTCATTGGGGGAGAGGGGCAGTGAGCTTCTTCAAGGGGGAAGGGTTGCTGGAAGGGTGTACTGTCAGTAGCTTTCTATCAACTCGTCTTCCAGGTCGAGATGTAGCCTCCTTCAGAGATGTGACCATCCACTCAGATAACAGAGCGGCGATACGAGTACTAGCCTTGAACTCATTAACAATGCATTCAGGGGTGGTCAATGGGTGCCAGCCCATCGCAGGAAACTGTAAAGCTGATGAGATAGCAAGAAAAGGCACCCAGAACCGCAGATAATAGCTGGGCCTCACGGAAGCTTGGTCAACGCTGGGTCCATCGGTACATGGGCTGTCGCAAAAGCCTTTTGACCCAAAATCGATTACATGAAATCTAGTGATCTCATTGCACTCAGTAAAGCTAGCCTCTCCCTAGTTTTGGGGCTTTTAAAGGGCCATTGCCCTATTGGCGTACACGCAGTAAGGCTGGGAATCCTACTAGACGCCATCTGCGGAAGCTGTATGGAAGAAAATGAGGTGGAAACAACTCAACGCTACAATATTGACTGTCCCTCGTTTATGAGGTCATGACTTTTGCACTTCGGAATGCATACCTTCAAACATCCCACCGAACTGACGGGAATAATAGTCATGGAAGTTAAACGCCTGTGCAAATTTGTATTGGCTAGTAAGCGTTTTGCTAATTTATAGTTCGATCACAGAAGTCCACCTGCGATCTTTGATCAGCCTAACCTAGTACAGACAATATTTCTTTTTTTTATTCAAAATCGAATTAAGCAGAAAAGAATACCTAATGATGTCAAAGACACGAATATCGCTGAAGGGAGTGATTTTAACATGTTTAGAGTATGAAGAATTTATAGTGCCGCACAATTCAAGCACATGTTATAAGACGGTCACTCTACCAAGTAAAATTAACAATTAGCTAAGCTTTTGCAGTATTTTTTTTTTTAATTTAAAACTATTTATTTTAGACGATTTTCAAATAGATTCAGATCAAATTGAAACAAATCCTGATATACTAAAATTCATTTCTAACTTATAATCAGAAAAAGTTCACTATGGCCCACTGTGCGGCAACGGCATAACGTAATTCGCTACGCTTAGCCAAATGACAGATGAAAATTCGTTAAAAGCGCACACACGTGTACATTAAACGATACAAGGCGTATATGAAAAGAAAGGCAAACAAAAAACAACACAAAAACCGAAACAGAAACAGACTACGTCACTGCTATGTGCGAAAAGTATGTGCAATAAAAGCGATAAATATACAAATAAGATACATAACCAAACAAAAGTCAGTCAAATGAGAAAGCGAAGCGGCAGAAGGCCAAAAAGACACGCCATCGCCGCACAGCAAAAGGGCAAAGATTTCGCATTGCCCACACGTAATTTACGACAAATTTAGTGAAGCACAAGAAAACTTCTAAGCGCAACGCACGCAGATGAGCGTTATATAATTGTTGAGTTTAAGAAAAGTCGTCCACATATTATTCATATGTAGGTATATATGTATATACATATGTAGGCATACATGTATTTATAAGGCAGATAAATCACTTGAAGCGCTATACAAATAAATATAAGAATGATGGCATCAATGTTTACAACTCACCTGTAATTTATATGTTGAACGTACGCGCCAATTGCCGCTCCCCGCTGCGCGCACTACATGCATGTATGTGTGTATGTGGATGTAGATCGCAGTCCATTAGCATGTATGCATGGCTGTGTGCGCTGGGGCAAGTTGAATGAGGTCAGTTATCAGCAGCTACACAAAATGCCGAAATCTATGGCCGCAGCAACGAACTTTTATGCTTGCGATTTTAGACGAAAATTTGCTTTATAGACACTCAATTATTTACTTATTTTTTATTTTTGTATTTATTTATTTATTTATTTATTTATTTATTTATTTTTTTTTTTTTTATTTGAATATATTTTTTAACGCGTGTAAATTTATTTGCACCACTACACCCACACTTTTCACATAATTTTTCACACTTTATTGCACAGCATTGGATTTATTTTACTGCCGACTGCGCTGCGCTTTATTGTTGCTATTGTATTTAATTAAATTTTAAATTAATTATTTTTTTTATTACAATTTTTTTATTGCTTTGCACACACAACGAATCTCACGAATCTCGGCCATATGCATGTGAACCCTCACCGCAACGACGAAGAATGTATTACTAATTTGCACGAAGCAGTTGAAATTTTTGCACAGGCGGTCGGCGGCGTCGCTGTTGCCGTTGCCGTTGCCTAGACGCTGTTTCCTGCTTGTGAAGTGGCCTTTTATATTTTTGTAAACGCAGTAACTCTCCGATTTGCGGCTGTAAACGCTGGCGTGTCGGCTTGGTCGGCACGGCTGCTCTTGAGGCAAGGCTGTTATACACACACACTCATACCTATGCAACTCTCATCTCTTATCTAACTAGCGTTTTTGCGTAAATTGCTCTTTTTCATAAGCACTGCATCCTAGCTGAGTCGCGAGCGGCAGATTTATTTGTTTGCATAATGTCATGGATTTGTATGTTGCTGGCGCAGAGAGCAAGCAGGCAAGCGGAACTACTCGCTCACACACATAGTCCCTGTGTCAAAGGAAATTGAGAAGTTGGCAATTTTGAAAATTTCCCTATTCGCATATTTCCTCTCACAAGCTGCCTACGTAGCCGGTATTCCGTTACATATGCACTCATACAAATTGAGCGCGAAATTCAGGCCTTAACTGCGAGAGTTGCGTTGTAAAACGCTCAATTGAGTGAGCTAAATTTTTAGGCTTTTATTTTACGAAATTCTCACGGTGTTATGAAACCAATATAATATTCGCCTAACGGGAATTGCAGGTTAGGCGGAGAGGGAAAATGTTTTAGGCTTGCTGGTAGTTTATGCATGCCAAATGTTGATATGGTCCTGAGGGAAAACAGGCAAGTGGTTCAATTTTTCAAAATTCACAAAGTCGCGAATGCCCAGGTGTAAAGCCAGAACCAGCAACCTTTAGTCATATATCTACATATAAAGTAAATGTATGTAAGTTTTTCTAAGAAATTAGTTTGGTGAAATGTAGCATACCACTAGGCGCTAAAGTTCATAGATGATCAGCTACTTTTGCTTTGCTAAAGAAACGGAAAAGCATTCAAAATTATGCAAAATTGTTCAGAATAAGCATAATGAACATAAATTTATTGAATACATTTCGCTAGTGCCTTGTAGTACGCGGATAAAGAAGAGAATAATAAATTCAAAGCAGTTTATAGAAATAATGTAAACGTAAGACAGAATATTCTAAATATTTGGTATTTCCGTATAAAAGTTAAATTTAGAAAAAATTTTGCCTAAAAATTTCCCAAAACTTTGTTGGCTTTACTTTTTTGATAATTCGCCAAAATGTGTGCTACAAAAGTGATGTTGCCTAAAAGATGATCAAAAACTTTGTTAGCTTAAATTATTTGGAAATTTCGCCAAAACGTATGCTACAAAAATTGTGTAAGTGGTCACTTAAATTACATGGATAGAAAAAAGTGTAGAAAATTAAGGGAACTTTTTATAAAAAATTATTTTATATTTCAAAAACGCTAAATATTCAAAAAAAACAAATTATTAAAAATAAATAGATGTAAAGCAAATGAAACTTTAATATTTTCATGTCATTTAAATGATCGCTAACATAATTTTTGAGGCATACATTTTGGCGAAGTTTCCAAATAATTAAAGCCAGCGAAGGTTTGGATCATTTTTTAGGCAAAATGTTTTCAAAATGTCTATACATAAATGTATATTTAAAAAATAATAGTTTATACATTAAAATTTTTCAAAAACTACACATACAAATTAATAAGTCAGAAAACTCAAAACAAAATACTATGCCGTTATTTATAATATTATATTTCTGAAGGAAATTATTTGCATTGAATCTAATGTATTAAATCTGCCGCTCCTTTTGTAACACGCTGTCTTAAAAAAAATCCCTTTTTGTTTGAAAAATAAATTTCTAACCTAAAAATTTCCCTTTGTCTGTTTAAAAAAAATTTGTTTGAAAACTAAAATCCTAACCTAAAAATTTATAGTTTAAATTTGTTTTCCAAAAACACTCTTCGTTAAATTTACGTCGACCACATTACTATTTACCCGTCAAACTCACCTTTTCTTCCAGCTTTTCGGAGACCAAAGAACACAGTTATGAATGGAGTTGTCGTTGGTTTGTGGAAATATAGCTGCGTTGTATTATAAATACCGTTTGATTTTTTTACACACACAAATTGCACAAAATATAATTATTAATTTTTATTAAATTATTTTTTTACACACTCAAGCTGTACAAGTTATTACGAACTGACCTTTGTTTCCGTTTTTTGTTTTGTTCAATTTCTTTTTTACAATTTTTTTTTTTATTTTTGGTAACTTTGCTTATTTTTGAATTTCGTATGTCGATATGAATATTTTCATTTATATTTTTTATTGCACTTTTTATTTGTTATTACTTCCACACTTTTGCTTAATTTTGCTGCTTCACAAGAATACTTTTAAACCGCACTTGAAATCTTTGCTTTAAATTTTTCGCTTTTTTCACTTTATGTAATATTTTTACATTATTTTAATAAATATAATATATCCATATATGTAGAAGTTTAGCACATAAATTAATTATTTTTCAAGATATTTTTAATTTTTTTTACTATTGATTAAACACACTCTTAATATTTATTATTATTTTATTATATTTATTTTATTGTATTTCTTATCTTCATTCAATATTAAATTTTTTTCTGAACTTTTTCACTTATTTATAACAAAATTACACTTAATATTTTTTAACATTTTTTTATACTTTAATTTTTTTCTAACACTTCTTAATCAAATATATTTTAAACACTTAGAAAAATTGGGAAAATTTCACCTTCCAAATGCTGTGAACTAATTTTTTGTACAATAAATTATAACAAAACAACAAACGTAATTAACACCGACAATTTCACTTTTCACTTTAATTATTTAAAATTAATATTTTCCGTCGTTAGTGCAGCATATGTACATACTCTTTTTTATTCACTTATTAGATATATGTACATATATGAAGGATTTCCTTTCACGATTTTTTTTTGTTATTTTATGTACGTTTGTATAATTCATCAAATCACCATATTATGCTTTCCACACTTTTTTCAGCTTCAAAATATATTTGTGTTATATATTTATATATATTTTTATTTTTTCATAGTTTATTTGTTATGATTTCTCTTACCAGCTTTTATTTATTAGACTTTTATTATGCTAATAGTTGAAAGTGCACCTGAAAAATAAAACAAAAATTTATTTCTCAAAAATTCATACATTTGATAGTGAAAAATAATACACAAGTAAAATTGATAATCGTTTCAATTTTTTTTTTTAATAATCATTTTTCGTAAACTATCTAAACTGACAACGTTAACTTAGATCTGAAATTAGGATTTGCATACCATTCATAGGGACAAAAATGTTAACCACCACAATCGAAGGAAATGAAGGTATAACTATGGTATTTTCTAGGTTTTTACATCATTCACTAGTATAAAAAGCTATCGAAACGTCCATCCAACGTATATAACTACCGCAAAGAGAAAACAAATAAATTAGCTGCGTATATATGCATAAATCTTCGTAATAATGTACTAACGCTTCCTTTAATTCAAAACTAGACTTTTATTTTCAGAGATATTCGACCATTATATAAATCATTTACTGGATTTATCGGACCACCTAACCATTGGTCTGTTATTTTTATACTTCCTGAATGAAAATAGACAACCATTTTAATCGGGATTAAAATTTGGTGTTTATGAAAAAAGAGTGTGATTTAAAAATAAATGATGTTTGTTATATCATAAAAAAGTGTAATTACAAAAAACCCCAAGAAACAGAGATTAATCAAATATTTCGCCTTACTTGCATCGGAAGAGATAGTTACCTTCAAAACGATTCATAACTTAACTAAGGTAACTCTTATTCTGAGTGGTACGCAACCGTTTTTGCGCTAGTTGTCTTTCAAGAAATTAAGAAATGAACTTTTGAATATCGATCACTCTTTACCACGATAATGCGTGCTCTCACACTTCGACTGAAACAACTGCATTTTTGAGTACTCAAAGCGTCGATTTGATGAATCACTAGATTCCCGTTCGTAAAAGATAAACTAAGAGGTCAAAGTTTTTCGACACATTAAGAGGTGGTTAATGATGAGTGACAAAAGTGCTTCGAGAATTGGTTCAAAGACATGCAAAAATGTGTAGATTTTATTAATGGATAATATTTTAAAAACAATAAAGCGATTTTCATTGATTAATATTTGTTTTCGTTCTCTAAGAAACCTATATATAATACCGATACATTACTGCTGATTAAAGAAAGGTAAAAATAGCCTCGAAATTCTGAAAAAGAAGGGATAATAGTACTGTTACCTTTGAATCCAGATATCTAGATGTCTGAGTATGAATGGTAAAACGAGTTGTTCTTTTTGAGATTTTTATAACCTGAAAAAGGTAAGTCAAGGGGTTACATGGGTTTACGGGCTTAAAAAAAATCGATTTTTTATTATCTTATTAAATTCTACAATATCTCTAGAATATTGTCCTAAATTTTCACGTTGATCTGAGTAATAGTTTCGAAGATACAGCCTTGAGAACTTGTGCGCTCGAGGCTAGCTAGACTAAGTGAGCCGTCCTTGAAAGCGTTTTTCTGGAAACTGTGTTTCAAAAGTCAGTTGGCAAGATTTCTCGAAAACTACTCAACCAATCTTCATGAAATTTTACACAGGTCTTTGAGTTACATCTTTGAGTTTTAATTTTATAGACTTGGACGAAGGATTTCTTTCGATTACAACTATTTGAAAAAAAGTTCGCGGAATTTTCATTGAAATTTTCATTTTTTCGTAAAAGTGTCTGCCAAAAATCCAATTTTCGGTTTTTTTTTCCTTCGTCCAAGTTCTAAGTTAAGGTTTAAACTAACAAAGAGACAGCGCTTCGCTTTATGTGCTCATAAAAAGTTCCAAGAAGATTCGAGCTAATTTTTGTTCAGCAATTAGGCCGATTTCTGGTTCAGTGGCTATGTAAACAAGAAAACTTCCCGCATTTGGGACAAAGAGCAACCTGAAGAGATTCCAGAGCTGACATTTCATCCAAAAGTAAAAAAAAAATTGGTGTGGCTTGTGAGACGGTGGAATCATCGGTCAAAGAATGTTCTTTCGAATGAACATTCCCCATTAAATTTGAAATTTCTGTGTAGAGCAGATCGAAATGGATCACCCTTTAAAATCATAGCGATCAAAGCTGGCGAGCAGAGACATGGCGAATCGAAGACATCTAGTATACAATATTACCAACCATACCTAAGCACTCGTCAACTCACTGAATTAGCACACAATTCTCGTCTATACATTTTAATACTCTCGCAACAAAGTTGCTAAGGAGAGTATTAAAGTTTTGTTCACATAACGATTGTTTGTAAGTCCTAAAACTAAAAGAGTCAGATATAGGGTTATATATACCAAAGTGGTCAGGGTGGCGAGTAGAGTTGAAATCCGGATGTCTCTCTGTCCGTCCGTCCGCCTGTCCGTCCGTTCGAGCAAGCTGTAACTTGAGTAAGAATTGAGATATCATGATGAAACTTGGCACACGTATTTCTTGGCTCTATAAGAAGGTTAAGTTCGAAGATGGGCAAAATCGGCAAACTGCCACGCCCACAAAATGGCGAAAACCGAAAACCTGTAAAGTGTCATAACTAAGCCATAAATAAAGATATAAAAGTGAAATTTGGCACAAAGGATCGCATTAGGGAGTGGCATATTAGGACGTAATTTTTTGGGAAAAGTGGGCGTGGCCCCGCCCCCTATTAAGTTTTTTGTACATATCTCGGAAACTGCTATAGCTATGTCGACCAAACTCTATAGAGTCGTTTCCTTCCATATACAGTTCAAAATGGAAGAAATCGGATTATAACCACGCCCACCTCCCATACAAAGGTTATCTTGAAAATCACTAAAAGTGCGTTAACCGACTAACAAAAAACGTGGCAGAAGGAAGCTGCACCTAGGCTTTTATTAAAAATTGAAAATGGGCGTGGCGTCGCCCACTTATGGACCAAAAACCATATCTCAGGAACTACTAATCTAATTAATTTTACAGCAAAATAGAAAAATATGTAAATGACGGATAATGAAATCTCGATTATCACATTATCATGCGAGAGTATAAAATGTTCGGTGACACCCGAACTTAGCCTTCCTTACTTGTTGTAATACACTTGGTCCCGATGTAAGCATTTTTTCATATCTTTAAGTTCACAGCAATAAAAATAGTAAGACATATTTTGATAAACAACACTCATTCTAATACATTTATGGCATGTACTCAAGTATTTTTGATACTTTCCAATTGCGCTTTGTGTGTGAGCACTTTGAGGGCTCCTGTTTTATTATGTTCGTTATCGGGAATGGTTCCCCCCATTTTAAGCAAGTCACAAGGGCGTTATTAATCATGAAAAACTCAAACAAAACACCAACACAACAACACAACAGCAGACACAATAGATACACATAATCACACATAAAAACTTACATATGGGTATATATGTATGTAGGTATGTATACCATATACTTTCATACACTTTGCTAATCAATCAAATTGCACTCGTTTGAACTCTGTACTCGGCATACACTTGTTGCTCCACTCACTTGGATTTGCAGAATAACCAAACGCCGCCGGCAAACTGTCAGATACACGAAGATCCACTTGGGCTACTGGCGAAAATCGGCAGCGACGCGTGCAAAGGCAAAGGGAATAGAGCTTGAGCAATAGAAGAAAAATTACTAAACGCTATATTCACGACGAAAAGCGGGCGTTATTCGTGTGACTTTCGGGAGTTAGTGCAGGAAGGTATCTAATCGGAAGAAGTATCAAGCGATGACGGTATCGATAAGCGACACGCGATTGCGACGCGCGATTGTGACACCAGCGATAAGTGTTTGAGAGTTACTACCGGTATAATACTCGTGCTGTAATATACACAGACGCGCGGAGGAGGGGGGATCGATTGCTGCTTTTGCTTGGCGTACGCGTATGCCTCAAAGGCTGAACAATTTCGCGTATAGATTACGTTTAGCGGCTATTTCGGCGATGCGCTAGCATCAAAATCGAATTGTGAACTAGCGCGTCTAGTCGGGCGGTGGCGATGGAGGCAAAATCTCACGATGAGCAACGAACCAAATAATAAATAATACAACACATACACATATGAAAATACATATTAAATGTACATACATACACACACATTTGGTTACACGCACGCACACACACGCCCACTTTTTTATCTATTGTGTACAAAGTTAGCACAATTTGTTGTTGTTCGTTTTTTATTACTGTTGTGGTCGCCGCGTTCGCTTTGGTGGCTGCTGGGGCTTTTGCATTTCGCATTGCGCTGCTCTTTTGTTGTTTTTTTTTTTGCTTTTGTTTTTTTTTTTTTTGCTTTGATAGCTGTGACGCTAACGGGAAAATTAGATTGGAAAACTCATTCGAGTGCGAAAAACGAAATGCTGCGCCCCTCCCACCCGCACCACTAACACAGCTAAATAAACCGAAAGTGCCACGCAAAATGCTGCCATCGCGTTTCGTTTTAATTATTTATTTGTTGTTTTGTTTTTCATCAATATTTGTTGTTGCCATTGCGCTGGCACTGTCGCTTTTCCGCTTTAATGCAAGCAGAAAGCACATGTGGCGCGGTCGAAGCGGGGGAGGGGGGCTGTGAAGGGTTGGCAGCAGCGCTTGTGGGAGCGTTGGCTTGTATGTGTGTGTGTGTGTGTACTTTGTGACGATTCAATAAATATTAGCGAGATGTATGTAAGTGTTTATCCATCTCCTGCCTGAAATTTGTTTGTGCTGGCTACAATCTACGTACATACATACATACGTAGCTACAATTTCCATAAACAAAAATGTATTTATGTATGTATGTGTGTATTTAAATTGTTTAGCGTTCAGCTGCTTGCGTGGAATTATTATTTGCTCTCTTTATTGCACTTTTGTATTTATTTTTGTCATTTACACTTTTCATCCGACGAAGTTTTCTTAAATTATTATTTTTCTTATGAACGATTTTGGAGTTTTGGCAAGATAAATAATTTCATCAAAGCTTGTTAATGAATTGTGTACTCACACATGTACTTAGGTACATATGTATGTTTATTTAAACTTACAATTTTATACGCTTAATTTAATATAACGTTTATGGATAGATTACAAATCTAGTAGAGCATTTTATAACTGTACTTATTATCAGTATTAATACCTAGGAAATCAGTATGTAATTAGCAGTCTAAGTATGATTGAGTTGAATTTTATATAAACATTAAACAATTAGTTTCAATTGAGGATAAGGTTCTGTGGGCAAAAAATAGTAAGACTTAATTCATAATTTTAAAACTCTTATGCCCAGTTTCACAATCCTTACTTAAGCTGTGCTTAAGATAAAATAAAAAAATAGTGTTTTACAGTTCATACTTAAGTACTGAAAATGGAAAGCTTAAGCAGTGCTTAAATACTTAACAGCTGATTTTTGTTCTGAAGTTTCAGTTATTTGCCAAAATAATAAGAAATTATCTTCTGTTAAAAAATGTGGAATCGGATTGGGATTTCTTCTAGTTCCAATGGGTGCTCCGGCTCGCTAGCGGTGAAATTCGTGGTTTTTTTTTTTGTTATCATCCATTTAGTTATTATTTTAATATTTTAAACATATTTTAACGGATGACATTTTTAAAACATATGTTGCCCATAACGTTGCTATATGTCCCAAAAAAAATTGTATAGAAATTAAGCATTGACTGTGAAACGCAAACCGCTACTCAGTCTGCAAGAATGCTTAGCTAAGATTTTATTTGGGCACAACTTAAGTACGGACTGTGAAACCGATTTATTCTTCAAAATCTATGTCGGCTCCATTAAAGTAATTCCCCTTGGCCCCAATACACTTATGTTAACGTTTTTTGAATACTTGAAACAGTTGTTAAAGCCAATCGCCAGTAATAAGATGTTTCATGACATTCTGGTAGTCGGAAAGCATTGTTTCACAGACGTTAACACGACTCTGTTTTTCGCAAAAATATAAGGATTTTGGAACCAATTGATTTTTGGGATAGACTTAACTGTTTCCAGGATTTTCATTTATCTTGTAAAACAACGGCCCTTAAGGTTATCTTAATTTTTGGAAATAGGAAAAAGTCACACGAAGTCATGTGCGGCGAATATGGAGGCTGGGACATCTGTACTGTACTGTTTTTGGTAAAGAATACACGAACAAAAAACGAAATGTGTTTCTTTCAACAAACGAATATCGTCAATTTCATAAAAACGCCTAACCTTAGTGGGTGTATCAATATAATAAAAGAAAATGTCAACAATCGGACTATCGAAATTCTGATTTAAAAATGATCCTTATTTTTGGAACGTACCTCATATGCTTGCAATCATTTCAGAAATTATTTATTTTCCAAAAAATATTATTTAAAATTATAGTGCACTCTACGACAAATTTGTGTTAAGTAAAATATAAAAACTCTGATGACATTTCAACTTTCAGAAAAAAATATTTACATTAATTAAAAAATTTTAATCAATAATTACGACAACATTTTCTATTATTAACCCCACACAAGCTTCGAAGCTATCAAATGAATCTAAAAATAGTAAACAACATACTAATCACTCACTCAATCTACTTCGTTATTGCTATTCATTTTGTTTACACACATAACGCCTTATCAAAATCAGAGAGCCAATACGGAGACAACAAAATGATCAAAAAAATACTGCAGTTGCAAAGTACTGCTCGACTTTTCCTACACAATCATACCTTTTTAAAAACTGTAGTAGAACTTAGATAGTTCCGAATAGCTTTATACTTCATGCAAGAACAGCAGAGGATGAAATTTTCTAAATGGTGTACCATTTTTCATAATATTTTTGAATAAATTTAATTAAATTGTCTTATAAAATATGATCAACCTTCGAAACTACCACATTCTGTTAAAAATTCTGACGCAATTGAACTACATATGGTTGTACTGAATTAGGAATAGTTTGCATTTGAACCAGAAATAGTTTTACATAGATACACCATGGTCTAGCATTCAAGTTTCCTACGGTTTGAAACCTTCAAAATAATTTACTTGAAAAACTATTAACTTTTTGAAGCTATTTTTAGTATCATTTTAACATAGTTTAAAATTTTTTTACTTGAATGCAAGCTTTTAGTCATAGTATTTGATTTAGAAATATGTAAATGTTTTTTTTTTTAATACCATTTCATAGACAAAGGAAAGTACTCATGGGCTACTGGCGAAAATCGGAGCTTCGCGAGCAAACGCGAGGGGACGGGAACATACATAGTAATTAGTATGATTGGTGGCATATAATTGTTTATTAATTAGTGAAAAAAATGTTTTTTCACAATTACCGTAAATTCAGGTAATTACATTTTATTCTGAAATATACTTCTTTCCTTGCAGATTTATAGTGACTATAAACCATCCACTCTGGCAGGTGTTTTCATAGAATCGTTTCAAGTTTGTCAATTTCACTTAAAGTTTAGTTTTTATCCTTAAACACATATTTTTTTCATCAATAAATATTCTTGGCGAGAAATGTGAGCACAGCGTTCTATAGTTTGGGACTCTTCTTAAGTCTCAATCTCACTCACTGCAATTCGCAAATTAAACCTAAATGCCCCTAAGCAACATATGGCTCTTTGGCATAATAATGAAAGTGGAATCAGAAAATAAAAAACGACCGATATTTGATTTCATACAATGCCACTCACTTGAACGAGATGAAGAATTTTAATTGAAATATGATACAGAGTAAAAATTTTAAAAGCCACTAGGGAATTCAAGCGAAAATAATTTTATCTAAACATATTTTTAAAACACAGGATTATAGATTATTTAAAAATTATATATTTATTGGAAGTGCATCCTTGAAATGGTGGCAAGTAGTAGAAGTTTTCGAAGTGTAAAAATAATAAAGCTTTAATATATACAAATATAAGTATATATACATATGTATTTACCACATAATGACGGTTAATCGAGTTCATACTACTTTTTTTGGATTCACTTTCCAACAGGGTTGCCATGCATTTATGCTTATAATGAATTGAATATAAGTATTTAGCATGTACATATGCTTGTATGTATGTAAGCATTATTCACAGCTGACGATTAGGGTAATCACAATCGTACAATAAAACCATAACAAAGCTTATAAAAGCGCCAAATTAGGTAAACGCTTTGAACTGCTATAATATGCATGTGCGTTGTGGAAAGGTGCTTGGGGAATGAGGTGATAAAGAGTACAAACAATTTCATAATTTCAGCGCGGTGCAAGTTTTTTGTTAAATTTGACATTGACTTTGCACAAGAAAGTGTAACATTTCGCAATTGAAGCCACCAAGGCCAACGCAATACACAAGGTCTGTCGCAAAAGAAACAGGACTGTTAATAAAAACAACAAAAAATTAATATTTTTCAAAAGTTATATTTTCTTATTCAAAGTAGTTTCCTTGTGCTTCGATACAGCGTTTAGCCCCGGTCAATTAGCATTTCAAATGAGTGTTTAAGGTCATATTTCGCAATGCTCTTGAGAATATCGGTCGTCGTCCTTTGGATAACTGAAATGTCCTGATATCCAGTGTCCTTTCATGGGCAAATTAAGTTTTCCAAATAGGTAAAAATCACAGGGTGCCAGATCAGGTGAGCAGGGTGAGTGATTAATGGTTAATTTGGAGTTTTTTGTCAAAAAATCAGTGACAAGCGTCGACCGATGACACGGCGCATTATCGTGGAACAGGCGCCAGGTATTGTGGTCGAGCACGACGAATGCGTGACAAAAGACGTTTCATAACACCAAGGTAAACACAGCATTAATCGTTTGGCCAGGTGGGATGAACTCTCGGTCAACAATACCCTCGGAATCGTAAAAACAAATCAGCATTGTCTTTGTTTTTGACTTCTGAAGACGAGCGACTTCTGATCGTCACAGAGGTCCTCACGACCTTCTTGGAATCGCTTAAACCACTCATGCACATTACTACGGGATAGGCACTGATCACCATAAACTTTTTTCATCATTTGAAATGTTTCAATAAACGTTTTCCCAAGTCAACAAGAGATCAAACTTTTTATTTCATATACCCACCAATAAGTGGCGCTACCAGAAACAGTTATATTTAAAAAGTTATGTTTCTTTTGCGACAGTCCTTGTATATATTTATATTTTTCTAAAATTTACAAAAATCGCCAAGCAAGTGTTTGATTTGTTTTAACAATCAAGATACATTTTCCATATAAATTAACATTATCTGCCTTAGCAACAAGCTAGACTAAAACTAACTGATAAATAACAAAGCGAATTCAATTTGCCGTCACCCGGGCTTTGAATCGGCATAAGCATTTTGACGTTTACGTTTATATAGGGATAGATATAATTGTATATATTTGTATATATTTTTGCAATATTTCTGTAAAGACACACCCATCCGCACAGTGGCTCGCGACTTTTTGATATGCCGCAAAGCCAATCAAGCATTGTAAAGCTTGAATTACATGATTGCATGATTTTTATGTGATTTCGAAACACATATACGTATGTATGTAAATATGGAAGTGCATTAGAGCGGGTCGATTAACAGTGAGCCAAAACAAAAACGGAATTAGTGCATATGTGGAAAATGTTTTAAGCATCAGTCTGAACAACTTTGCAATATAAACTATTATAATAACAACAACAACTAACAATAATTTTTAAGGCGAAGTTTAACTTTTAGAGACCATAGAAAAAAAGAAAGAGGATCCGCATAATATATTTTATAGATCTTTTCGGATTTATATTATTAGAGGAATAAATGAAACTTCAAACTAAGGGAGACAAGAGAACTATCGAAACTGTGGCCAGGAAATAGTAAGACTTTTTAATTTAAATATCGCACAAAAACCCATTTGTCGAAATATTTTTTTTCTAGGTTGGTATGACTGTCAGAGACATCTGTATCAAATGTCTAATCGAAATAATCATTAGTTTAAGCATATGCTTGTTTTTCTGAAGTACATAAAGTGCATTCAGCGATTTTTACGATGAGTGAAATTACTTCGGACTGAGTAGGCAATTGAGAAATAAAGTCCTCTCTCGACCAACAAAAACCAAACTTTATAAGTCGCTCATAATTCCCGTCCTGCTATATGGTGCAGAGGCTTGCACGATGACAACAACCGATGAGTCGACGTTACGAGTTTTCGAGAGAAAGGGTCTGCGAAAGATTTATGGTCCTTTGCGCATTGGCTACGGCGAATATCGCATTCGATGGAACGATGAGCTGCATGAGATATACGACGACATTGACATAGTTCAGCGAATTAAGAGACTGCGGCTATGCTGGCTAGGTCATGTTGTCCGAATGGACGAAAACACTCCAGCTCTGAAAGTATTCGACGCAGTACCCGCTAGGGGAAGCAGAGGAAGAGGAAGACCTCCACTCCATTGGAAGAACCAGGTGAAGAGGGACCTGGCTTCGCTTGAAAGAATAAATTCAGCAAAAAATTTCTATTAAATTTTGTGTTGTGTTAACGTCTGCGAAACAATGCTTTCCGACTACCAGGTTGTCATGCAAAGTATTATTACTGGTGATTAGTCTTGGATCTATCCTTACGACGCGGAAACAGACGATCACACAGCCGTATAACGTGGCAAAGTTGAGTCAAGAAAACCACGTCAAAAAAGGTGAAAAATCAAGGTTTTGTGGACATTTTTCTTCGATTATCGAGATGTGGTACACTTCGAATTCCTTTCGACCGGCCGAACTGTCAACAAGGAATACTACTTGAGTGTTATGCGTCATTTGAACGAAGCTATTCGCAGCCTCTTAGTTTTTGCAGCACGATACTGCGTACGGTACGTACCATACGGCCGTAACCACATTTTGAAATATCTGACCTAAAATTTTATTGAGCTTTTATAGAACTAAAATGCTTCAAATATAGTTGAAAATCGAATAAAGAACATAATCCTGGAGGAATGGGAAGAAACATCGGTGGAATTTATCAAAACGTGAAAAAATCTCTGAAACATTGTAATAAATGTCTTCAAAATGTACAACGGATCAAAACTTTTACAAAATTAAAATGTTTTCCATACAAGCACTTGATTCCGATCGTTGAATGCAAAGGGAAAATAATGTCGTCTCAACAAAAGAAGGCCTTGGGGGAAGACACACCAATGTCCCTTCTTCCAAGGGACGGCGTTATGAAGAGGGTAGAATTTACAAAAAAAGTATAGAGTTCCTCTCGGCAGCAAGGCGTAATTCCACGCTCAATCTACTACTGAGGGACAGCACTACTGAGGGACAGCACTATCTACCAAAGGCCGGGCATATTTCAGCAGAAATATTTGTCGTAAGTCAGTGTGCAGAAATTAACCTCCATCGTCAAGCGACGCTAAAAGCGATCTCAACTTATGAAGTCAAATCAAATCCAGGATGATGGGGCCAGAACCAAGCATTGCGATGGGACCCCACTAAGAACGTCACTGGCAGCAGGTAGCAGGAATGCGTCAAGTTAAGCTACTACTGGGAGGTTACAACCCGACAAGATTTCTACAGGGCACTGCAAGCTCAGGAAGCACTTGTCCGAGATGGGCATAGTCTCTTGCGAAAACTGCCGATTTTGCGACATGGAACATATTGCCATGCAATTTGTAGAAGCAGGCTCCTCAAGGACCTAGGATCCATCTACGTGGACAGGGATCACATCACCTCAGTCGCTCCCAGCAAGCTCTTCGAAATATCCAAAATGCTGAACCTTTGTGACCATATGTAATAGTATGGAGAGGGCACAATAGACTATAGGTGAAAGTGCAAGACCTCAATTATTTTTTATTTTATTTATTTATTTTTTTTTTTTTTTTTTCTATGGCAGCTATATACTATAGTGATCCGATATCGGCAGTTGCAACAAATTTGCAGCTTTTTTAATGATTAGTTCTCGTATGCTGATCATTTAGGTGTTGTACATTTTATTATAAGATATAATGAGTTGTCAAAAAAGTTTTGCGGTATTTTTATTGAATTTTTTTTTTTTTTTTTGAAATTGAAATGAATTTTTGATGACTCATGCCCAGCTATTGACCGATGCTACGGCTGCTACTATGCCTGTCTCTTTCGACCAATTCAGCGATTTTATCGCAATTTTCGACGACAGGCCTTCCGGAGCGTCGCGCATCTTCGACCACCTCTACACCAGAACGAAAACGTTGAAACCATCGCTGTGCGGTGGAAATGGAAACTGTATCGGGTCCATAAACTGCACAAATTTTATTGGCGGCTTGAGATGCATTTTTGCCTTTATCGTAGTGGTACTGTAAAATATGCCGTATTTTCTCTTTATTTTGCTCCATGTTTGCGACGCTATAACTCACGAACGACTTAAAAGAAACGACAATCAATCATGCACGTGTTAGCGCGTGAAATGAGCTTTCCAAAAAGGTATAGCATGACCCGATGCGATGAATAAAATTAGAACTACGCGCTTTCAGCGGCAACTAGCGAAAATACCGCAAGACTTTTTTGACAACCTACTACAATTTACCATTAGATGTACAATATTTTATAGGGTATCACGTTTCTTCTGGGTGTTACAAATATCGTAACAAGCTTAATATACCCTTTTCAGAGTATAATTGGTATTACTTTATAATTCCATACATTAATTAATGGCATACTTATACATACATACATATTTAAAGTAATGATGAATAATGAAAAAGTGTCCAGTGATTTCACTGATTAGTCAAAGCTATGCACTTACTATATTAAAAGTAACAGAAATAACTCAAATGAGTAAAAAGGAAATGAAAAAAACTTGAAAACTATTGTCAGCTTTTTGTCATGCTAATTTCAAAGAGAAACTTGATTTAAACTCAATTAGCTATTTTATACTTATTCTCCCAGCATACTTGTCCACATTTT
Source organism: Bactrocera tryoni (assembly GCF_016617805.1). Taxonomy (NCBI): domain Eukaryota; kingdom Metazoa; phylum Arthropoda; class Insecta; order Diptera; family Tephritidae; genus Bactrocera; species Bactrocera tryoni. The sequence continues at coordinate 49,388,216 of NC_052502.1, read as the reverse complement.
GCAAGTGCAACAAAAAATATACTAAACAAGAAAAAATATAAATAGGTCATTAATTTCTGGTAGTAGATAAAAGCAGAACTAAGCCACGCAGATTGTTTGATTTGACAAAAATTAAAAAAAATATATATATATACATATATGTATATATAATACAAATATGTATATAATCTATATATACACATATGTAAATATGTACGAGCAAATTAACTTTTATTAATTAACTTTCGTTTTAATTGCCCTTATACATTTGTTTTGACAGTTATTATTTTATATTTTATTGTCTGTGTTTTCTCTCTCTGAAACAAGAAAAACTCTTCGCACCAAATCGGTGGCACACGCTTTCATTTTGCATATTTTCATTTTATATTTTCACTTTCAACCACTTTTTGCTCGTCTGGCGCTGATATTATTCTTTCCATGTTGAAATTCACTCTTAATTGCCGCCGCACAACAAACACACGCGATTGTAATCAATTTTATTTAATTTTTCAGAATATTTTTTGCATTCAACATTGGCCATTTTATGACGGCACTTAACGCACAAATGTCATAGAATTGCTGTGGCACTATTTATTTAAATTATTTGCGTATTTTTCTCAACTTTGAGCGTATTTGGTTCGAAATATTTTTTTAGAGAATTAAAAAATTCAATTTTGGTGATCGGCGTACTTTTATGGATATAATGATTAATGTATAGAAATACATACGTGTATATGTAGATATGTATGTACAGGTCTGTTTACGTCCGCCGTATTTGTGAGCCTTTAATATTTTTGCCACTTGATTATAGAAATAGCACAGATATTAAAAAAACATAAATAAATAAAAATAAATATATACAAAAATATTAAACCAAATAAAAAATAAAAAAAAAATTATAATTTAAATAAGTAAGTATAAA
>NC_052502.1:49249591-49387287 GCF_016617805.1 Bactrocera tryoni | reverse complement strand
TTATTAATTTAATTAATTTAATTAATTTAAAATATTCTTCTCGACAAAAAATGGAATTAAGTCGTGTACATTTTCTGGTAATTATGTTTTACAACTTTCGTCGCGGATTAACTCATCAAGAATGCATAGATAAACTTAATTCAATTTCTGACAATGAAACTTTATCAAGGACCAGTATTATCGATGGTATGATTAAGTCAATCTAGGTCGTAGATCACTCTAAGACGAATTTCGAGAAAATCGTACAAAATCAAATTGATATTGCAAGATCCTCATATGGGCATTAGTGGGACATTATTTCATAAACTTTTGACTGTAAAAAAAATTGTTCACCATGGATCCCACACATTTGTCAATCACTCAAAAAGAGCTCGTGTTATTTGGTCGAGAGATGTGATAAAATAATACGTTTCGAAACTCGTATGTGACAAGTGATGTATCATCGTGGTAATTCGTATGAGCCTAAAAGCCTAAAAGAAAATAGCAGTCGACTGTATGGATTTTTCAAGATGAGCCGAATCCAACAAAAATTTTTCGCGCACGAAGCACTTCCAAGTAAATTGTCGCCTGTTTTTTAAAAAAACTGGACATGTCACTGGTACAACGCAGCGCATTAAATTCTGAATGATAAACAAACATTAACCCGCCGGTTGTCTTTCAAGAAATCGGAAGAACCAGGAGGTATCACTCTTCCTCACGAGAATGCTCTCATACATCGACTGAAACAATTGCGTTTTTGGTCACTCAAAACATCGATTTGATGAAACATCCTTCGTAAAGTCCTGACTTGACGACGAATGACTTTTCTAATTCGTTCGTAAAAAATAAACTAAAAGGTCTACGTTTTTCGACAGCTGAAGAGGCGTTTAAAATACATGCTTTGGAGATACTACAATCAGAGTGGCAAGACAGCTTCGACAATGGGTTCAAACTCATACAAAAGTGTATAGATCTTAATGTAGAATATTTTGAAAAACAATAAAGTGATTTTCAATGATTAAAATTTGTTTTGTTCTCGAGTCCCGAAATATAAATGGTAACCAACGTATTAAATTTTTGAACTATGTTTCGTGCAATTTCTGAACGTCGGACGTAAAATGTTAATCAAAGAGCGCAAATCTTCGACGAGCATTATTTTCGGTATTTATTAATTTAAATTATAAATAAATGTTAATAGTGTAAAGTTAGTTTTATGCTAGCTTTATTATTCGTTTATTTATTAAATAGACTTCTTAACAGTAGCAATAAGTATTTTTCTTTTAAACTGTTATAAATTCTTGTTCTCTGATTTAATTTTACGGACGTTAATCGCAAAAAAGCTATGTATGGTAGCTATAATATACAGATTTATATATGTAATTCGATAAATCGGGATCGAAACTCTTTTTTAATTGACCAAGCTTTAGAATACCATAATTTATATAAAAGTTCTGTTATTTATTCAATGTTTAATGTCTGTTTTTTATTTTCTTTTATTTTATGCTTGATTTTTTGATTTGCTTGATTTTCCATCAAAACTAAAGAAATTGCAATTCCAAAAATTATTAGTGAATATTAACGCACCAATTTTCTGCTAAATGAAACAGCAGTTAGTGTTTCACCTTTTTTTCTATATTTTTTAATCATTTTTTTCGAAATCAACAGAAAGTTTAGCTTTTTCTTCAGTTTTATTAGTTTCAAATAACAAAGAATGTTTCTTAGCACCCTTTAAACAGTAGTTAAGCAAACTTTAGCACTTGTTACGCCCGAATTCTGGCGGTGGGTTCATCAGAGTTGGATGCTTTTCTCGTAATTATTCTCTCTAAACTTTATTGTTATCGCTTTTATTATTTCGACCGATTATTTACACGAGAAATTGCATATAACTTTTCAATTTCCGTCAACATTTTTTTATTTTTCTCTTATTGGCAGCTAGTACTCTTCAAAATCTCCGATTAGTGCTTTTTCGTCAGACGATTCTCTAAGCTATATTAACAAAAATGGAATACTGAAGCGATAAAACTCCGAAGACTTGTTGAATACAAATCAAATTGCATCTCCTGACCTGACACAAGAAAAGTGAAGCACACTTTCCGTTCAAAAAGAGCAGAAAATAGCAACAACCATATATTCTTTTCGAATGTTTTCTGTATCAGTTATTGTTCACGCAAAGATGACAAAATCAGGAAACAGTAAAGTATGAAAAGTAAAGTTAATAATAAAAAAAATCGGAAGCACTGTATTAGTGTGAGGAAGGTGTGCTAACTGGTGACGCGAGGTGTATGTATATGCTTTTATTAGAAATAAATTGTTTTTAATTTTCGCTTATTCATATTCTTAGATGTTTTTGTTGTATATTTTTTTTAAATTAATCTTTATTATTTATTTACTTTTATTTTATTAATAAAATTATTTTTTATATTTTTATTATTATATTTTTTTTACATAGTTTTTTTTAAATATATATTTTTTTTAATTTTTGTTCATTTATTTTAAATACTTATTTTTTTAATTTATATTTTCTAATTTTGTTGTACATATATTTTTTTAATTAAATTTTTATTATTTTTACTTTTAATATTTATTTATTTTTTATTATTATTATTTTTTTTTTGATTAATTTTTTATTATTATTTACATAATTATTACTATAAATGCATATTTTCGTTTCCAACATCACAAAAAATTCCCAAAAACTCAGGAAACTTCAAAAAAAGGTATCTAATAAACAACCAAAGCGCAACAGTTAAATCCACGCGCACACGCACATAAGCACGAAAGACGCGTATACGCATGGTGACACACAAATACATTGAGCCAATTACACACACACATACACATACACAGAATTGGGCAAAATGCCCCGCTTTCGATTTTTCAAGAATTAACATTTACTCCGCCGAAACTTACTTGCAACACTTGCCGAATAGTTACACTTGTTTCTTTGTTTCTTATGCACATATTCATGCATATGTATTTACTACATGGCATTATATACCATGTTATGTGCAGCACAAATTCACATCCTTTGAAGGTTTATTGTTTAATTTTTACTTTGAATTTTTTACGCGACATTTTTGAAATGATTTTTTATTGCGTTTTTAGTTCTCAAAATACAACGTTCCACACGGCGACGCACACAATTGCACAAAAGCACAAATGTAAGTATATAATGTAATATCACTAGTCGGACGCACAAAACTCGACGCCACGCGACGCTCGTCTGTTCTGCCCGACGTCCAAAGTACTTATCCGCCGTTGCAACCAAACATTACATGGCTGTTGTCATTTCGACCAGTTCCAAATCGAGCGATGCGCCGCTCCATCGACTCCGAGCAACAAAGTACGCCGTGCCGTAGCGTAGAGACGCTGTCAATTCAGTGCAACTGTTTGGGGCGCGTTCTCATTGAACCGAGTTAATTATCCTCTGCACACACTCTGAACTCTTGAGCTCGTACGCTCCTGTTCTTGAGTGGAACTCAAGTGAATCGAGTGAGTTTTGCTTCGTGCTGTGACTCTTCGAAAGCTTCGATAGTTTGGCGTGTGCATTTGAATGTGTGTTTATGTGTATGTGTAGAGATATGGCTGCTATGGTGATTGCATTTGTGATAAGAGCTCAGATAAGCCATAGCAGGCACAAGGCAAGTTGAACGCAGGGTCGTAGGGAAATTATAGTTCGTATTTAACTGTGATTCGCAATATGTACGATATGATAAGCATTTGCCCACAGTAAAAAATCGTGTAAGCGAATATAATACAAAATGCTAAGGAATGATTTAAAAGAATCTTTGGTACATATTTTGGGTATAAAGCGCGTTCTTACTCAAATCATTCCAATAAAGCTGAATTTAAAAAAAAAAGAAGACCGTAAACAAGCCTCTTTTGACATGTTTGATAGTGCGAATTCCGATCTCACATTCATGGAGAGCATTATAACTGCCGAGGAGACATTGGTTGATGAGTTTGACATGCAAACAAGTCAACAATCATCGGAATGGAAAGGAAAAACGAGTCAAAACCAAAAAAAACCACGCCAAAGCCGTTCGAAAATCAGTGTGATGCTCATTGTTTTTTTCGATATTCGTGGTTTGGTGCATCAAGAATTTGTTCCGGAGGACGGTCAAATTGTGGAAGAACAATTCGGGGATTTTACACGATGATAATGCAACATTGCATCGAGCCATGATAGTGACTTGATTAAAAGCCAAAAACGCAATAAATATCCTCGGTCAACCACCGTATTCACAAGATTTAGCTCTCCAGTCGATCGAAGAGATAAAACAAATTTGCTGCAGGAGCTGAAGGCCATCCCAAAAAGTGCTTATGCTGGTGGGGATTACTTTGGGCTTCAAAATAAGTATTGGTGAATAATTAAGCATTTTCCGTTTTATTTACAATTTCCGGGTACTTTTTGTGTAATGGGAAGGAAGATAAATAGCTCGAAAAGTTTATACATATTTGATGGAAAAAAAATTCAAAGAGTATTTGTGTACATCTCAATTCTTACATGGAGAAAGTTGCTCGAGGTATTGAACGAACAAGGATATCAAATAGTTCTATAAGGATGACGATTTTGTGAAGCAGACCTCCAGAAAACGTTTTTCAGAGAGGTAGAAGATGTTTAGGCAATACTGAGTCATGCGTATCTAGCTAGCTCTAAGTCTTTCCATTCTTTCTAAAATTTACGGGCCGTCCTCACATGTACATATATACATACATACATTCTACCAGACAAAAAATCAATTTGAGAGCTTCAGCTAATCTAATAGGAATCGCTTTTACTCCGTATTAGTAGAATTTTCAGTGCTCGAGTAAAAAGATCAAATCATTTCCTGAAGAATTTTTTACGAGAGTGTCTATTTTGTAATTTTACACAGAATGATTTACTCCAAAGTATCACACATAATTGTTTTTTTTTCGTCTGCCTATTGCCTGGTGGTCATACGTTTTTCATTATTATTATAAATACAAAATAATCAGCTCTAGATTTATAAAATATAGGACTTAGAACAGACTGAAACAAATATCATTGGGATATGAGCGTCAAACGTAGAAGTTATGGAATAGGGCCGGTTTAAATAGTTTATTAATTGTAAAGTCAAAATGTAGATGACGGGATTCAATTCTTGGAAAGTAGATGCTAAAATAGCATCTGGGGAAACTTATGTAACTATTTTTTTATTTAATTTATTTTTTTTCTAATGATCCATAGCTTAAAACATAATCATAGTCGGAACGGACGGGGATTTTTATCCGCCCAAAGACTATCAATCCGGCACCATGCCTCGAAATAACTTCAGAATTTTTTAGCTCTCGGAAAACGAAATAGCTCTCGGTCTACAACAATATAAAATTTATAAGGGTTCTATCAAGACTTTTAAACCCTCCTTCAGAACGGAAAGATAGGATCAAGAACTATTTCAGTGGACGGCAGTCAGCAGCAGAATTTATATATAAATCTCTCTCCTTTTGGTCCGACTCTGTCAAAATAACGTTTTCTGTGCAAAAAGTTAGATTTATCGATGATTTATTACTACTCAACGGGGTTTGTGTAACCGAAGTTGCATAAAAATCCGTACTTAACCTCAACAAATAATTTTACATTTAAGCCGCAAAAGTGTGACTGTACTGTTTGAAAAATACCATTTTATGGCATGTGCCAGTATTCACGAGCCATTTTTTTAATCTCATACTTTCCTGTGTCCTCGCATTCATATCTTTGTAACACCAAAATAACGTCGGAAATATAAATTATATACAATATAAAGGATCAGCATGACAAGCAGTACCCATTTAGCCATGATCGTCTGTTTGTCTGTATTATGTATACGCGAACTAGTCCCAGTTTTCGAGATATGGATCTGAAATGTGGCACACCCAAGATGCCCCTCGTATGTCGAAACCACCGATATCAAACCACTATAGCATATAACTGCCATACAAACTGGCCGATCAGCCTCAAGCCTTGTATGGACAAGTTTTTAATTTGACAAGGTATCGTTACGAAATTTGGAAGAGAATATTATCAAATCGGATCACTGTACCATTACACCATTAAAATAGGCTTTTCGGAACCAAATTAAATAGCTTTTTATGCTCTAAAAATGCGCCTGTGAAGCACTTCAAAAAGTTCACAAATGTGAACAATCCTACTTTATTCTTCAACGTGTTGCGAGAGTACAAAAAAAATAAAAGAAACAAGACAAAAGGTACAGAATGAAATCAATTACATTCGACATGCCAAAAATAAACAGGAAATGATCTCGTTTGTGCCGATTCAGTGAGGGTTATTCGCACAACCGTCGGTATCTACAAGTTAGAGGCGGTTTATGCGGTCACTGAAAAAAGCAAAAAGCACAAATTGAACTGTCATGCGACAATGACACTTTTATTAATGTAAAGCGCTAATTGTTCGTTAGGCAATAGAATTGCTTCACGTGATGCAGCAGAACACAAGTGACTAATAACCCACTTTAAAACCACAGCGAACAGCGCGAACGTGAAGCGAAGTAATTAGTAGTGCATTAATGATTTTCTTGTGAGGAGACTGGGAGCCTCGAAAGTAATTAGAATAGGTTGTGATATAAAAAATATTAAAAAAAAGTATTGCAAATATTTTATTTTTACTGATTTTTACATTTTACGTCTTTTTTAGTAAGTAAAATAAGCTTCCTGTAAATGAAATGAGTTGAAATAATCTTTTTTACTATCTTTTAATCCAGTTCTTCGGTGAAGAACATTTCCAACAGCGATGGTTTCGCGCATTGTTCGCCATCCAAGCGAGCCGGCGACTTCCAGCGCAACAATGTGGGTATAACGGAGATGGGAGCGACAGTGTCCTTGCGAAAGGGATTTTGCATATCCTTCCAACTGGAAAAAGAATAATTCAAAATATTAATAATATAAACATAAGCCATAAGTAAAGAATTCGACCTACAATGCGCGCGGTCCAACATCAACAACAACAAACACTGAATTCTTATCCGCGTGTTCATTCAGAGCGGAAAGCACAAATGGTTCAGCTATGTAAATTGGGAATTATAATAATGATTAATAATAAAACCAAACTCAAATATATGTACGTAAGTCCATCTACAGCACATCCGCGGACAACTCACCTTCATTGCAGTCAGGACACCAGCTCTTGCCCGTTTCATCCTTCTCGCCGGTGAAGTACACATTCACTTGGCTGCTACCATCTTGAGTCAACTTATCCACAGTTTTGCGGAATGCCTCGTAACCACTTACTTTCAGTATCTCCATCTCAGCTTCCGAATCCTTCGCTTTGCACTTCGAACTGATCAATAACCAAAAGCTGGTAAATATTCTAAGGAAAATGTTGTTCTTTTCTTTATCACCTTGTAGAATCCAACGTTATCAGTTGTATAATCTATTACTAGTCGTTAAGATAAAGATTGATTACAATTGTTGAACCGGCAAACATAAATTTGTTTTGCTATTTTCGTGGCCTAAAATCAGCTGTTTGATTGGAAATGAACTGTCATAGCTTGAAAGAGGTGCTGCCAGATGTGTCGACGAGAGTGCCAGATTATCCAACATGTGCTTTTATACCAAACATTAAATTATTCTGCCATAACCAAAATGCGACAGAACGAAATCGTGCAGGAATCACTATAGATTCGCGCGGCAGCTTGAGTTTTTTTTTCTGCTATAGATGTCGGTTTTACTCCAAAGACACCACTCACTGGGAAGCAGCCAATGAAGGTTTTAGTGGCTGCATTGTGATTGCAACAGTTTCTCAGTTTCTAACGTTTGCTCCAAATTAAAACCGTAATTGAAATATTTCTCCATTTGATCTTTTACGTCAAGATAGGGGTCTTTCTTCTGTACAGCTCCACTGCTTTTTTCTTCTTTTTTATTGGTGTAGACATCGCTAAAGCGGTTATAGCCGAGTTTGCAACAGCGCGCCAGTCGTTCTTCCTTTTCGCTATTTGGCGCCAATTGGAGATTCCAAGGGTAGCTAGGTCCTTCTCCACTTGGTCTTTCAAACGGAGTTGAAGTCTTCCTCTTCCTCTGCTTCCCCCGGGGGGTACTGCAGCGAATACTCTCAGAACTGAAGTGGTCCAATGTCGTCGTAAATCTTGTACAGCTCATCTATTGCGGCACTCGTCGGTTCCAATGCGCAAAAGAACATAAATCTTCCGCGTAACCTTCCTCTTGAAAACTCGTAACGCCGACTTATCAGCTGTTAACATCATCCAAGCCTCTACACCATATAGCAGGACGGGGATGACCGTTACCACGACACTCGGGTCTACGTAACAGGAACGGAGACGGATTTTCTTCGAAATTACTTTAGGAATGATTTATGCCGCCACAACAACAAGCATGACAGGTAGTTCGAGTTAGGAGGAAACTCAATGCATTCTGTGCCTCTGTTTGCACAACTAATTTGTGTTAATATAACTTGGATCTGTATGATTGAGGTGTAGTACCTGTTTTTAGAGCGACACGTGCCTTGAAGTTTCCTGCAATACCGCTGTGATCAAGCACCCAAACCAGTCGAAGCAAGTTGGTGTTGTTGTTGTTGTTGTTGTGAGGGTTATCTAGCTCCTTTCGAGTTGTAAGGTTCAGATAAGTTGTCATTGAGATCATCCAACGGTAGGCCTGGTAAACGTGCTGTTTAAACGGAGTCGGAACGTAGGGAAAGGGGTTTCAGAAGTGTAAGGTTAGAAAGACTCGTTGCATGCTGGACATATATTTATATGTCGGGTCGATTTTGGATAAGTAGGTTTTAGCCTACTACAGTATCCACAACGAAAACACCCCAGCAGAAACTGAAGTTTCCTCGTCTGGGTTTCACTGCATCCAGGTGACCATATTGGTGCGTCGTAGTTAAGGACATACCGGCCGATTGCCTTATATTGTGCCAACAATGTTTCTTTGTCTTTGCCTCATGTGCTGCCGTCTAGCGACTTGAGGATTTTGTTGCAATTCTGTACTTTACTAATAGTTTTGTCTTCTCGCAAGGTGGTTTTTAGTTGAGGCCATGAACTAACTGGGCGTTTATGAAGCCAAGTTCTGTAATGGTGTCTTCACTATTGGGGAGAGGGGAGTTAGCGGATTCCCCTTTGTTGGAGTTTCCCAGGGTTCAGTAGTGGGAGCACTGTTACAATTTTCCACACATCGGGTATTTGAAGAGTTTTAGCATCGGCATGTTTATTCTATCAAGGCCAATGGATTTGAAAGATTTTGCCTTATTGATGACACTCTGACCTAACACATCGTTTGGCTTTATCTGCCGAAGGGTACAGTGTAAATTGCCGGCTAAAATAGCTCTCGCTCGCGTATCCGAAGAGATATGGCCATTGAATTGAGTCTCAACTCGGTCATCATGTCGCTTCGGGTTAAACAAAGCCTTGTTAGTAGTTCAAAGTTTACTCACGCCGTTGGAAAAGTTGCAAGACTTCAGGTGCTCCAGTCCAATCATGAAATAACTCCGCATTGAGTTAGGGATTCTAGACATACCTTCAGGGGTCAACTTTACATATATTTTATATAGATTACGGACACCAATTCACAAATTATTATTTCTATTTAAGTGACAAGAACTTCAATAAACAAATTAAATGAGCTAAATACAAAACAATTAAATTTCGCGCTCAAACTTGACACACTTTCAGTACAACTTCTGCACTTGAACTTCTTGACCAAAGTCAGCGGCCAAGAGTTCTGCAGAAAACGCGCAGAATAACCTTGCAGAGTTGACAGAAAACCAAAAGCTTGTGGGGAAAAAATGCTTAGGTCAACTAAAGGTACAGTACTAGCTTGGGAAATGTAAACAATAAGCGCAGACATATTTAAACAGCAGCCGACACTATGAAATGAGCACTTTCTTGCAACATTAAACGCAGAAAGGTATAAACGGTGCAGAACAACGACATGGGTAAGTGGATTTTTTTCATTTTACTAAATTTCTTTTCATGCTTTTGAACGACTTACAGTATATTTCAGGGGTCTTTTTGTAAAAACACTCTTTTCAACAACAATTTTATTGGCGGTACTAAGCTTAAGCCAGGATGTGGAGGCGGGTACTATGAAAATTGCCTACAAGAAACCCATTTTCGGCAAAATAAATACAACAAAAGAGAGACGCTACAAGTTAAGACCAGATTATATGCGAAGATCACCAATCAGTGCAGCCGCCAGTGTGAATACGGGCATGAGCACGAGCGCCAGTTCTCTCGTCGGCAGCACAATGTTAATAACCACCAGCAGCACCACGCCTACTTTGCTACATTCATTGGCGCCCACAGATTGGAGCGCATGGGCAACAACAACACCACTGCCGGCGATGGAGAGTAATGTAGGTACTCACTACAATAACAACAACATGGAGAATAATAAAGCCGAGGCAGAGGCTGCCATCTATATGCCGAAGCCCTGGCAATATGAAGACGCCGCCACACACAGCCAATATGTGGATTTAAAAACAATGAGGCAAAGCGTATCTAGCGTGGACACACTGCTGCCACATATAATGCCAGCGGTGAACAACACCTTAGAAGCACCACAACTGTACCACGATGGACATGGAGTGCACGTAATCGGCGATAACGTGGAAGCGCCGAGTAACACACAAGTAACGGGCCACACCGAGACAAACGCTGAAGTCGAAGAGCTCTTTCCTTTGCCACAGCCAGAGTTGTTGGTTGCACCACGCGCCCTGGCTGCGCGCAACACGCAAGCAAAAGCGCGCAAAACATCAGCGACAACGACAACGACAGAGCATAGTCGAGCGGTACCATGCACCTGTGGCGTTTTTCTAGCCTCACAAATCAAACGCGGCACCAACGAACAACCCGAGGGCGCACCAGTGATCACCAACGAGTTGGACCGCACATTTGCTTGCAACGCTGTCGGACAAAAGCAATGCCAGACCAAATGCCTGGAAACTGTAAGTACATAAGCGATATTTTTTATTGTTTTTTATTTAGTGACACTGTGTCGACTAAAACTGCCACCAGATAGTGCAGCATTTGCCCAACTCAGCGAACATACTATGCGCAACGCTAAATCGGGACTGCCGCAAGGAGCGCGCCTACCTCTTCATCAAGAATTGCCGCAATCAATGGCACAATACGAATTTGTCGGCCGGACGGGAGTATTGCTGTCGCGATGGTCAACCGTATACCTGTCCGATGGTTTGAGGGAATGAATTCTGTATTGAGTGGTTGTGTGAATTTTGAATAAAGACCTTGGATTTTTCAAATATAACTTACAAATGGCTTTTTATTACGTAAAAAATGAAATAATCAATTGCTTGAGTAATCAAGCCGTGTTGTATGACTAAAATATACGTAGTAGATCTCTACACAAGCAAAAAAAAAAAACAAAATAAAATATTTTAAAATAAATACAATAACAATGCAAAAATGCTGACAATGAAACGTTAAAATCAATGACCAAATTGACAGATGTGGATATGTTGTAGGGAGGAGTTAGGATGGGGTGTCAATGAGTTAATGATGCGAAACATTAAACAAACTGGACGCGCACATACAGCGTTTTAAAAATGTGTATGTAACTTACTATTTATAATCGAATAGTTTAGATTTAAAATTTAACTTAAATTTGCCCAAATTGCAGATAACTAAGAAATTTAATATTTATATATATTTATATACTATATGTATGTTTAACTATATGTTTTTGTTTAACTAAAGGATTATTATAGTTAAATAGTTATTGTTGTTGTTGTTTTCCCTTACAAAATCACACACATTTTAGGCAAGCGCAGGCTTTCCTTACTATTAACAATTCCATTTGGCTAATATTAATACAATTTCGATATAATTATACACGTAACCTACGAAATAACAATTTTAATTTTAATTTTCATATTTATTAACTACTAAATGCATGTGGAACGCTTTAGCCGCGCGTAAGTATGCTTTTATGGAAAGTATCGTCTTCTCGTGACAAACAATGTTTCGAATGCGTTTGATGATTAAATTGATTAATGACATTCGCCTTTGCTCGCCTAAAATATGCGCACTTTTGTAGTAAATTTAGTCTTTTACATTTTACATTTTTTTTTGACACATTTTTCACTCGAAGAATTTCTTCTTGGCTGAAGGCAAATCGAAGGATATGGTGGATAATCTGAAAGCACAGAAGAACATTTGAGAACAAGAAGCAGGTAAGTTTTAGCTTTGTGGCGCTTATTATTTTTAACTAAAAATCATGTTTCATGTGCAGACATACACCGGTGATTTCATGCTGGTACTTGCAATTTATGTGAAAAGGTGGAAATAATTAAGTGAATAAGTGAAACTAGTGAAATTACCATAAACAATAAAATTAAAAATTTGTGAAAATTTATGAAAATTAAAAATCTGTGAAAATTAAAAATCTGTGAAAATTAAAAATTTTTGTGAAAATTAAAAATTTGTAAAAATTAAAAATTTGTGAAAATTAAAAATTTGTGAAAATTAAAATTTTATGAAAATTAAAAAATTGGTGAAAATTAACAGCTTATTAATTTGAAAGGAAAATTTAAAATGCATTAAAACTACAAGCAGGCAAATAGCAAAAGCAATAATTAATAGTTCGTGCGTTGCTCGGAATTATATAGAACTTGACTTGTTAGTGCAGATAGTGATTTACAAGTTTGTTTAGAAATTTTTTGTTGTTATACATTATACTTTTTATTTATATACTGTATTTATTTATTTATATATGTACATACATAAATATTTGTTCTTCATTTGGCAATGTCGATTAATAAGAATTTTATGCTCGAGAAGAGCACCCTAATATAAACAAAATTGATTTCTGAGGGCAAAACTTCAAAAATGCTATTGTAATACTATTGTTTGCTCACCCACAACGACAAGTCAAGTAATAAAAAAAAAAACAAAATTAAAAAAAATTATTTAAATATAAAAAAATAAAATTTATTTAAAATAAAAAATAAAATTTATTTAAAATAAAAAAAATTTATTTAAATAAAAAAAATTTATTTAAATATAAAAAAATTAAAAATAAAAAAAAATTTATTTAAATATAAAAAAAAAAAAATTATTTAATAAAAAAAATAAAAAAAAATTTTTTTAAAATTTTAAAATATTAAAAAAAAAAATTTAAAAAAATAAAAATAAATAAAAGCCAAACAAAAACTAAAAGTTAACAAAATTAATAAAAATAAATAATATTAAAAAAAAAAATAATTAATTAAAATAAAATTAATTAATTAAAAAGTAAAAAAAAAAAAATAAAAACAAAAAATTAATTAATTAAAAAGAATAAATTAATTAAAAAAAGATGTTGATTAATTTACCTTTTACACGTAGAGTTTTCATTAAGCCATAACGGTAGTACATTTGGAAAAATTCCATAATCTAATATTTACATACATACATATGTATGTTCAAAGTTGATTTGCTTGCACATACATATGTATATACACAATTAGCTACTTAGCTAGCTTTTTAAATAATTTTTAGGAAATCAAAAATCATTTTTATTACCTTCGAATAACTAAATATTTCATGAAGTTTAAAAAACCTCTTAGCTATCTTGCCAATTTAAAAAAGATTTCTAAAAGCAATTTGGCAAGATAAATTAAAAAAGATTTCTAAAAGAGGACTTTGATCGGTCAGTTTATTTGGCAGCTATATCCTGTATTGTTCCAATATCGGCAGTTCCGACAAATAAAAAGCTTCTTGGAGGGAAAAGGACGTGAAAAAAATTTTAAATCGATTTCTCAAAAACTACGATAGTAACTAATTTACGTATATAAAGACATACAGACATGGCTAAATCGACTCAGCTCGTAATGCCGATCATTTATATATACATTTACATATGTTTTTATAGAATCGCCGACGTTTCCTGGTGGGTGTTACAATTTTCCTGACCAACTCAATATTACTGTTCAGCATATAATGGAAACCCGACACTAATCCTTCATCTAACTAATAGCACTTTGGGGAATAAATTTAAACTTATTATGCACTCTACAAAAAATTTGTATAAATCTCGTATCATTTTCTTTAAAATATGGAAAACCTAAATGAAGGATACTTACATATGTTCTAACGAAGACTTCCCTTCAACAAAAATTCAACCAATAACACCAAGCACCTAAAAATATGCAATAGTTTTTATAGCACTGCAGCACATTTCCCCAATATGTATAACGATAAATTCAAATTCTTTTGCTAAAATTCGATCGTGAATTGCTCGAGAATTTAAAGTAAAAAGTTTAGGGATTGTTTTGAAAATTTAGAAAAAAAAATTTTTTTTTAACATTACAAAAAAAAATAATAAAATTAAAAAAAATAATAGATAAAATTAATAGTAAAATAAAAAAAAAATAATAAAATTAAAAAAATAATAAAATTAAAAAAAATAAAAAATTAAAAAAATAAAATTATAAAAAAAATAATAAAATTAAAAAAATAATAAAATTAAAAAAATAATAAAATTAAAAAAAAAAAATTAAAAATAATAAAATAAAAAATAATAAAAAAAAATAATAAATTAAAAAAAAATAATAAAATTAAAAAAAATAAAATTTAAAAAAATTTAAAAAAAAAAATAAAAAATTAAAAAAAAAAAAAAAAAAAATTTAAAAAAAATAATAAAATTAAAAAATAATAATAAAATTAAAAAAAATAATAAAATTAAAAAAAAAATAATAAAATTAAAAAAATAATAATGCAATTAATAAAATAAAAAAATAATAAAATTAAAAAAATTAAATAAAATTAAAAAAATAAAAAATAAAAAAATAATAAAATTAAAAAAAATAATAAAATTAAAAAAATAAAATAAAAAAAAAATAAATAAAATTAAAAAAATAAAAATAAAAAAACATTTAATTAAAAAATTAAAATTAAAATTAAATTAAATTTAATAATAAAAATTGTAAATTAAAAAATTAGAAAATATTTTGAAAATTAAAAAAATTTAACATTTAGAAAATACTTTCAAAATTTAGAAAAAAAATTCGAAAAAAAATTTTTGAAAATATCTTTAAAGTTTAGAAAACATTTTGAAAATTAAAAAATTTTTAAAATTAGGAAAAAAATTTAACATTTAAAACAATTTTTAAATTAAGAAAAAAAATTAAACATTTAAAAAATCTTTTAAATTAAAAAAAATTAAACATTTAGAAAAATTTTTTAAAGTTCCGAATAAAAAAAATTTGACCGTTTAGAAAAAATTTTGAAAATTTAGAAAAAATGTTGAAAATCTAAAAAAACAAATGTTGAAAAATTAGAAAAAAAAAAAAATTAAAAATTTATAAAAAAAATTTTTGAAGTTTAGGAAAATTTTTGAAAATTAAAAAAAATAATTTAGAAATTTTGAAAGTTTAGAAAAAAAATTTTGAAAATTAATTCCACAAAAAACGGCATTGAAAAGAGCGACTTTGGCAGATATTTACAAAAGTCTGCATATTCAAAAAGACAGACGACTTTCTAAATTTTAAATAAATAAAAAATAGATACAAAATCATTCAGAAACGGAAAATCACAACCTCCAAAACCCAACGTACTACGAGCACCCAAAAATAGTAGTTAATATAAATATAAAACATTAAATGTTAAAGTACATAGTATGTATATAGTGCAGCAGCAATTAACATAAATACAATTTTGAAATGAGAATACATCCAGAAATCAATAGCAGATAAACAAATAAAATTGAGTAGCTTATGCACAAAAATTATTGAAAAGTAGAAGCCATAGCCATTTAATATACACATGCAGGCGGTAAAATGCACTTTTTTGTTATTGTTACTAAGAACATTCGTGTTAGATAAGATTAAATGGCGTTCACAAAATACTGCGCTCGACCAAAGGCGAGCTATGTATGGCAAAGCTGTTCAAATGTTGACGTTCAACAAGCACAAAATTTGAATGAAATGATAATGAAGGCATGTGCTCTTGAAAGTAGTGAAAGCAGCAACAAATGTCATGCAACAATTACCTGGCCATTTTCGGTGTGAGATACGCGGGGTTGGGCTTCACAAAAGTAGATTCAGCATCTTTGCTTACGTCATTGCTAACGGTTAGGTTCGCTTTCGGCGGTGTGCGTTCCAATGAGCGATCAGCGGCTGGCGGCGCACTATGGTTATTGTCATCGCTAGCACCAGACTCCTCGTTCTCTTTGTCGTCATTGTCTGTGGAATGTTTGCCATTTCTGCAAGCGTCGCCACAATGGCACTTCGACGAGCATTTATCGCCAAGAGAAAAGCAACCGCAACGCTTGTTCGTGCAATCCTTGCGACACTTGCAGCCACCCATCTTACGCTTGGTGGTGTTATTTTTGCGCTCGGGATGACTGGTAGCTGTGGTGAAGGTGTCATTATCGGTGCTAGTGTTCCGGCTAGTTGTCAGACGCTGCATTGTGTGAAATATAGACAATAGTGAAGTGAATTTTAAGAGATTAATCTACGATATGGCGTCTGGCTTACAGTGAGTCGATTTCTACGTCGGTAGCCCGGGGTTTTGGCCCAGTCCGGATCATCAGAGTCGTCCTGATCGGGCCCACTCGAAAGCGATATGGCATCATCGTCTTCACCGTTATCATCAAGCTCAATGGTTTCTTGTTTAATTACCTGCTGCAAACAACAACGATACTCATACTCATCTCTAATTTGTGTGCGTCAACCCCCTGTGCAGCCATTTGCTCACCTTCTTGAAAACCTCTTTTTTGCGTGTACCCTTCGCTTGCACCGCCTGCTGCAATTCGTTAACCAAATTCTTGTAGTATTCCAATTCTTCGCGCAATGTGTCCATTTTGTTCAATTGCTCCTCTTGGATTTTCAGACGCTCCTCTTGCTCTGGTGTTAGCGCATCACCTGTGCCCACGGCCAGCTGTGGCGCGTTATGTAATTCCCTCAATAGCACGGCTATCTTCTCTTCGTACGTGTTCTCACGTTCTGCTATAGCCTCTTCGTGTTCCAACTCCATGAGACGCATGCGCTTCGCTGCTACTGTACTCGTTTGCTCGGCTGCCTCACGCAGCGCAATCTGCTCGTCCAAGGCGATCTTTTGTTCCTGCAGGCGAATGGCATGTTCGCGTCGCATATCGGAAATCGATTTGAGCACTTTGCGTAGCACAGCACGCGCCTCTGGCACGCTTTGTATGCCCTCGGCGAGGGTGCGCATGCGCGTTTCCAGATCTATGGAGCAAACCTTCTGCTGCAAATCGGTTATCTGTGCATTGCGCATTTCGAGATCCTCGCGCAGTGTGTCCAACTCTTGTGCTACGCCACTGCCCGTTTCCGGTGACTGCTTTTGTAGTTCCGCAATGCGAGTGCTAATGATCACGCGATCTTCCATTAACTGTTCAAGCGAATGTTCTGCATCGATGAACGTTACAATTACCTCTAATTCGCGTTCCACCCACGAGATGACCTGTTCGATCTTGTTGCTGGCCGTATTCGCATCTTTAGCTGTTTGTGGCTTCTGACGCTGTGATTGTGCCACACGCTGTCGGTCCAAAGCATCTTTGAGCCTGAAAATAGTAGTTGCACGTTATACATAAACAAATTTTAACATGATTATAGTAATAAAATTAATACCGTTTGTTGATGGCGAGCGCTTCCTCGCACTTGCGTTTCAAGACATTGCGTTGCTTGGTGTGCAACGCCTCCTTGCGGGCCATTTCGTTCTTTAGCTTGCGGTCTTTGTTGCGCAACTGTATCAACTCTTTTTCGCGCGACATTTTCCATTGACGGAAGTTCTCCGATTCTTGGCGCATTGCCCGTATCAACTTCACTTTGGATTCTTTCATGGCTTGTATTTCAGTGTGTAGATTCTGTATTTTTTGCGTCTCCTTCTCACGCACTTTCAACAACTTGGCTTGCTGCGTGTTCTTGCGCTTCATGTCGCTAATCTCATGTTCGAGCGTCTGTAGGCGTTTGCGGCGTTCCTCTGCTAATTTGGCCGAGGCATTTTCTTTTACATGCCGCAGCTTGTCCAGCAATTGATTTCTTTCATCTTCCAACTCTTGTATCTTTTTCTCGCATTCCTTAAACTTTTCTTCGGTATTATCTTCCAGCGTACAAAATTTCACCAAATTACCAGCAACACGTTGATGCAGCTCTTCTTTGAGGTTTAATTCGCGATTAATGCGTCGCAATTGTTCCTTATAATCCATTTGTATATTGGTGTAGGCATCAGCTTGCTCCTGCATTTGCGAGCGTACTTCCAGCAGCGCACTGCTGGCATCTTCGTCTTCGCCACTGCCAACACTGCCGTTAAGTGTTTCACGTTTGTGGTTTTCTATTTCGGTTTGTGTGCGCTCCAACTCCACGTCAAGACCATCGACCAATTGATTTAATTGTTTGATGCGTTCAGCAGTATTCTCTTGTTCTTCCAAGGTGGCATTTACTTTGTAGCTGCTGCCCAACTCGTTTGCAATGACTTTTAGCTCGCTCATTTTTAGTTGGAGCTTCTCATGCGCTTCCTCCGTAATGTGTGCACGCATTTCGTGCTCAGCTACGTCGTGCAGTGTCGCCTGGAACTGTCGTTGCAAGGTGTGGTATTTCTCTTGGAGTATTTGATATTTCTTAACCATCTCACCGCTTGTGTTTACGATGGCAGTCGCGGCACCTGGTGGCGCTGGTATGCTCTGTAGTGCGCCGTTTAGTGAGCTACTCATTTGTGCAGTGCCGCCAGTTGCAGCCAATAGTTCAACGCGTAACTTTTGTATGATGCCCTTAAGGTGATTAATCTCTGCAGCGTGTGGGTCTTGGTTAACGATTGGTTTATTTTTGATTTTTCGTGCACGGTCTGCATAGCGTAGGGTACTTAACGTCTCGGCGACATTGTAGTCTGCCGGACTGACGCAGGCTATCATTAGTGTGATCGAATTGCCGCCGAGGGAGTCTTGCAACAGACGAGTCAGCTTGGAGTCGCGGTAACGTACGAATCCTGAACCTTGACCAGCTGAAAAAAAATACAATATATTTAATCAATACTTTTTAATTTATATAGTTTTAAATATAAAATATAGCAATATCATTTCAACTATTTTATGTTAGTACTACATTCTAACTACACCAACCATTAGTGTTACGCCAAAATACAACAACACGCGCGAGCATATGTTATTTACTTACAACCCAGTGCTGATATAACATTTCCCAACGCTAATAGACCCTGATTAATTTTAACGCCCTCTTTGAAACGATCACCTGTGGCTTGGGTTTTCTTGGAACGCTCCGAACCAGCCAAATCAACTAAATGAAATTTCGATGTGGTTACTGTGCGCCTGCAAAAGAAATTTGTTTAGTAAATAATTAAAAATATATTGAGTGCCAAATATGTACATACATCTCATCCTTTTTCGTGGCCTCCACTGTTATCGTGAAAATTGCATGCGAACGCGATGATTGCTCGTTCATGGCAGTAGCTGCAACAGCTCGTCCCGAGGAGCCGCGCAGGAGACAATCAGTTGTTTCTCCTGCTGACGATACTAACATTTCTGTTAAACCTGGCATAATGACGCCATTGCGATTTTCACGCATTTCAACAACCGCCTGCTCCCGTGGCTGGTCCGATAATAAATCATACAATTGCTCTTGATACAATTCCATAAACGAACACTTCACCACAAAATCACATTCATTGGCTAAATTTTTGATGCGTTCAAAAATATCGCGCATAATACGTGGTATAACGCCAGCATTTTCATCCAATTCTCCATCAAAAGACGTACCCATTGTATGAGTCTTTCCAGAACCAGTCTGGCCATAAGCAAGTATTGTGGCATTAAATCCTGAGAAGAATTTGTCTAATAGACCTGTTACGATCACATCATATATATATTCTTGTGTATCACGAGCGTCGAACACATAATTGAAAGTGAATGTATCCGAACGATTCACAATCACTTGTGGAGAATCACCGACACGCTCTACAGCCTCCTGACAGCCCCGATCCCGTTCCGAAGGCACAAGTGGCCGTATGCGTACCGCCACACGCACATTATCAACATCGCCCATTGAACTAATTTTATTTTTTCCCTCCACCTTGTATCGATTTTTTCACCTTCAATTATATATGGAGTTTTTTCTTTAATTGGCTATTTGTTTATCTTAGGCACTACGTCAGTCAGTGATATTTAGTATTATTTAAACATAAATAACGGAACTTAAAGAAAAATTAGGAAAATTGTAAGAATGTCCTTCAACAAGAACAGTGAAATTCGAAATGGCGCTGTTGTTAGCTGTTGTTCAAGCCGTCGTCAGCGATTTCCATTCAGCTGCCGAATGTAATAGATTGGATGGAATGTGTGCTGAAAAAAAAGAGTTGCCATCATAGGTTTGTTGGCGGGGAAATAAAATTGTACTCTTCACTTTCAAATTTATTTTTTCATTAATGATTGTTTGCTAATTTGTAAAGTGCTAATTAATTTTTATGCAGCATAAAAATGTATAAATATAATAAATGTATGTAGTATATAGTAGTATATAATAATAAATAAAAGTTGTAATAGTTAAAAATGTATATAGCAAAATTATGTTTAAGGGAGTCATTGCAATTATGATGAAGCAAAAGGCAATTGCTTCCATTGTATTGAGTAATAATTTTTAATATTTGAGTTTTCTTAATTTACCCACACACTTTGGTTTAATTGTGTATGTGCATTGACGTAAAAATATTAATATGAACCAATTGATTGGGTATTTATGTAGTATTCCATTATATACATATGTATGTATATGAGCTTTTATCAGAATACAATCAATACAAGTTTTAATAACTGTGGGTTTAACTTTGCGTTTCACGGATTTAATTATGTTAATTTGATAAGCGTAGAGCAATAATCATGTGTAGGAGCACCTATTGTGCCTGATAATCATGAACGCGCCTGTTATCATGTCTGTATATAAGAAGTAAAGTTATAAAATAATTCACTTCAAAATAGGTGTGGTGGTTTTTCGCACGAAGTAAATTATAAGAATTGATTGTCAAGGCCAATAAAACCTTTCTCGTTACTCAAAAAAGTTATTATTTTGCAATAGGCACATTTTACTATTTCCTTTATACAAACATAGATATATTTGAAACAATATTACTTCTATAGTATAAAATAGTTACTTTAATTCATTCAATATGTTTTTACAAAGAATAATTGCTTCGATTCTATTGCGACATTTGACGATCTAAGTGCTCAACTATTCACCCCATTATAAATGCATTTGCAATTACAGCTTGAAATTAATGAACTTTCATGGTCGTAATTACTTCTATACAAGTATTTTACCATTTACAAACTAGTTTTAAGAGCTGTATGATTCATTGTTTGTACACTGATTGGTAATAGTTAATCCATTTGAAAATGTTACATGCGTATACATATCTATTAAAAAATGGCTTTTCCCACCAAGCGTTCCAGTGACCACACATTAACAAAGCCCGTAAACTTGTTTGGAAAAAATGTACTTATTTGCGCAACCGGAAGATAGATTACCTGTTTTCTATTGCGAAAAATGTATAAAAAAATAAACGCGAAAATAATTTAGTGTACACACATGCCTATGTACATATATTTAGTTCTATCTCAAACACAATACTCTTAATAGCGATAAGTAGTTTATTGTTATCTACTATTATTTACCAAACCTGTTTTTATACGTTTTTTGTTGGTGTTAGGTTAAGAAGTTTAACAAAGTGTGAATTATACACGATAGTAACACAATTTTGCAAATAGAAAACATATGATTTTAGCATTAGAAATATTGTCCCATGTTTCACATACAGCAATTATTAAACACGTTTCATATGCCGGAAATATATTTATAAATAAAATATCACTTATATAATATTTAAATATTGGCAATGTGGCTAGTAGTTGTTATATATTAAATTATACTTACAATTCACATTACTTTTACTTTTATTTATCCCAATACAATAAGCAAACACATTTCAATTGGTTTCAATTTTTATTAAATTTCCGTTTAGCTCCCATATGTTCACTTAGCTTATCGCTGCCGCTGCGATCGTAGACTATTACCGCGGCGAAGGTATTAATGGAATAAGCTATTTTGTATTTTTTTATAGATTCGCGCGATTGCAGCTGAATTTTGGTGATAACGATTTGCGGTGTTGCCAGATTTTGTTTTTGTAATAGTAGATAAAACGCTCTACATTTAGTTAGTAAATAAAGATTTTTTAATTGTGTTTTCAATATTCAGCAGTCAGCTATCCGAAAATTTGGTGTGTATTAAATCGTTCCACCATATCTTTATCGTAGTTTTAAACAGCTTGTTTTTTGTGTGTGAGTTAATTTTCATGCAATTTTTTTCGAACTATTGGCGTTGCATGCAGTCACGGCTTGCTGAATAACATACTAATTTGAAGGATGTTTTTAATATAATACCCATGAATTATAAATTACTACGTAGGCATAAATTATTCTAGACATTTAGAAGCTACTTTAAGCCATAATGTAGGATATATGATTTAAATTTCTTAAAAATATTTATGTAGAAATTGAAAATTTTTTTTATCTAAAATTTATAGTTAAATTATTAGATTTTTAGTGGAAAGTGAAAGAAAGCTACGAACACTACATTGCTAATGCATTAGTCAACTATTTATCAACGTTATTGATATATTTTCTAAGAAGGCACTTGCTGATTTGAAATTTCTGTAGCAATGTATACATTTTTCAATAGGCGTTTTCACTGAAATAAGCGATCAATCAGCTGTTATTTCCAATACGGTTTTCTACTTTTATGTGGCAACGATTATTACTCCATTAAACCATCTATTACAATGCCGTTCTCTACACAAAGTCTGAAAACCGTCTGTTAAATTCGCAGCTGGCGCAAACAAAGTCTACAAAAGCGCGCAAGACGCCAAATTCAGGTAGAAAACGCAATATATGAAATAAAACTTTTAATTCTTAAGTTTTGCTATTAACCAGGCCACTAAACAACAAAGAATAACTTCCTGCGTATATATACAAAAGATAAGACAATATTCCGAGTAGCAGTAACAGTGTTACAGGTATCCAAATTGATGATTTGGCCAATAATGTATTTGTTGTAAAATTAACAATACCAGCAATTTTTCTATAAATTGTAGTGCTGCATTGTGAAATGGAAGCATCCAATGTTTTAAAAGAGTATCTGGAGTTGTTTACTGCAGACTGCAGGCAGTTGAAATTACTAGTTGCACCAAATGCAGCAGTTGATTGGTTCGGACGCACAGTACGCGGTCCAGCAAAGATACATGATTACTTCAGGTTTGATTTTGAAGTCGAAAATGCTTTGCTTTTACCTAAATATACATGGTTTTTATGCACAGATTCGAAGTAGCCACACAATATGAGCATGTAGATTTTGACAAAGTCGAGGAGTGCCAACCAATTGAACAGCGTCCGACTCATTGGAAAACGTAATTCTTTCTTATACCCCTGAACAACTTAAAACTTTTTATCAAATTGTATGTTTTTAGAAAATCACTGCCAACGGAGGATGCTGATTTCGTGTTGCCAATAAATAAAGTCACTGGCATAACTACGTTGAAAAGTTACGCAGATAGTGACATTGAGGATGATGACTTGGAGATGCGACCATTGCCAGGCAATCGAACACCAGAGCATCATAGCCATTCCGCAGCTCATATCGGTGAACTAACACCGCCTTCAAGTACAATTAAAATTGAAAATATAGCATCTGGTTCGGAAAGTGATGCAGATGAAGAGGCATGTGGGTCGGCGCCAAAGCGCCTTAAGCGGTCCATTCCAACACCATTCAGTTATTTGCGTCGCATGCCGGCGTCAAGCAGTAAAACAACGCACGTCACAAGGCGTCAGTTAACATCTACCCAATTTGACATGCAAATGCTGGGCGACGATACATCCAGTGATGAAGAGTTGGATGCAGATTTACGCAAAAAGCTAGCCAATGAATATACGCCATTGAAGTATATAGAGGCGACGGGTAAATTGCGTGCTAAACCACAAAATATAACTGCCACAGACTCCCCACCTACACCGCACCACACAAGTGATTGGGATAGACCTGTGCGTTTACGTTTATCATATCGTCGAAACCTATCCGATCAATCTTTGCAAATTGCTTTGATTATCTACGAACATCTGCCAAATAATGCCGCTGAAGTGAATCCCGAAGCGCCATCAAGCATGGGTATGCGTCGTCGTAACCTAATGGCACAATTTAACGAAACTGCGCTAAGTGAACCAACGCAGGCAACACAGCAAGATGTGCATGACATTGAAAGTATAGCAGTTACTGAAGTTGGCACAGCCGTACCATTGACGGATGTGGATGAAGAGAGCACCGCTATAAGCGTTATTCAATCGCGTACACCAACTAAAAACGACCATACACCACCGGCTACGCCCAAACGAAGGCCACGGATGCCATATACGTTGTCTGGCATGAAGCGCATCACCCCGACCTCGTCGACCACAACACCAAAACGTGGCGCAGCACGCACACTACGCCTGTGAAGGAATAGTTTTATGCATAGCAATATCGTAGCAAGCTATTTATATTTAGTAAAACTTTTAGCGCAATTTATTTTATACTTTTTTTTTATATGGTTGGTTGAAATTCAAGTGTTCCGAATGTGTCAAAAGCAGAGCAGCGTAGCAAGTGCCTTTTTTGAGATTGGAATGCAATCGAAGAAAGGCATTTGCTTGAAATTCATATTCGAATAATAATTATTGAAAAAATGCTTTTACGTAATTTGCTGCAAGTCTGTAAATTACTCAAAGCATTTTTTCGTACTTTTTTCATTCTGTGTAAAATTATAGAGCCTGTGGTGCTGTGAAGTTAAAAAGTTATATACTGTTTTGGTTGTATTTTTTTAATATATTTTTTTGATTTTTTTTTTTGAATTCGTTATTTTTTTAATTTATTTTTTTATTTTCGAATTAATATCTAATTCATTTTTGTTTTAATTAAAATATTTTTTAAATCTTATTCTTTTTAGTTTTAATAATTTTTATTGCTTTAGTTTTTTTATTTGGGTTTTTTAATTTTTATCTTTAGTTTTAATTTTATTTTTTAATTTTTTATATTTTTTATATATTTTTAAATATATTTTTTATTTTTTTTAAATCTTCTAATATTTCTTTTATGTTTTTTCAAATCTTATTTTTTAATTATGTTTTTTTTTGTTTTTAATTTAATTTTTGGTTATTATTTTTAATTTTTTATTTCTTTTTTTGTTTCTATTTTTTAATTTAAAATTTTATAATTCTTATTTTGCATTTTTTTTAATTTTTTATTTTATTTTTTTTTTTGAATTTTTTTGTTTTAATTGTTTTAACTTTTATTAATTTATTTTTAATCTGTTTATTTTTGTTTTCATTTTTTTAATATTTTTTTTTTACTTTATTTATATTTGCTTTTAAGCCTATGTTCTTTAATTATTTATAATAATTATTTTGTAATAGAAATGCTTTTGTCACATTCGGAATTCTTTAAAACGCGTAAAAATATCTACTGCTGTTGGGAGTGGAATCTATTGAAGGCTGTACACAAATTCTATAAAAAGGCAATATTTTCTGGAATTTTGAAATTTTTTTAGAAATTAGTTTTTCATATTTCCTAATAAATTATTTATTTCTTATAATTTTTTTAGCTTTTTTTAAGTTTAAACATTTTTTATTGATTTTTTTTTAATTTATTTTTTAGTTTTTTTTTTTATGTTTTTAATTTTTTAATTTTAAATTTTAATTTTTTTTTTAATTTTTTTTTTTATTTTTTTTTTTAATTTTATTTTTTTATTTTTTTTATTTTTTATTTTTAATTTATTTAAATTTTTAATTTTTAAATTTTAATTTTTTTTTAATTTTTTTTTTAATTTTTTTAAACTTTTTTACTTTTTTTTTTTTTTTTTTTTATTTTATTTTTTAATTTTATTTTTTATTTTATTTTAATTTTTTATTTTATTTTTTTTAATTTTTTTTTAATTTTATTTTTTTTTTTTTTATTTTATTTTTTTTTTAATTTTTTTCAACAGAAGGAAACTTTTTAAAATTAAATTTTCAAAATTTTCAAAATTTAGAAAATTTCATTTGAAGATACTATTTTAAAACAGAAAATTAATATGTGTACATATGTAATTCATTCATTATATGAATTTTGAATTTGCTTTTTCAACTTCAGCTACGAAATTGATTTAAAAATCAATAAAAGGCCTCCCTTACTCCCAACAGCACTATATATTTTAGTAAACTCATTTATTATGAAAAACTAATTAATTTAGTTTAAGTAATCATTCGCGAGGCTTATTATTTTGGCACTCTTTTTTTCTATATTTATATATCTATTTATACATATACTTTAATATTTTGAAATAATTTCTTCGTTTGCATATTTTCTACCGTTTTTTATTGCTATTTGCAACTTATATAGTGGTCTCATTTATTTGCTACTAGATGTTTAAATAAATGTTAACTTAATTTACAATAAATTATACACATGTATGTATATACTTCAAAAGTGTTTCGAACAGCTCCTTAATTAAGTCAATTAGCAAAATAATAGACTTATTTGAGGGACTCTGAAACACTGTTCTCATTGAAGTGAGTTATATTATTGAATTGCATATTTATCTCTACTACATTTTGCTCGACATAATCGTCATAAGTCTGTATTGCTCAATTTCACCGCAGATTGTTTTAAAATTTAATCTTACATTAAACAGAAAATGTATTTATGCTCATGCGCTGGATTTTGTATTCAGAAAAAGAATAGTAAATATGTTTAGAGGAAAAGTTTGAAGAATTCTTAAAAAGAAAGCGATTAGTCACAATAAAACTGTTAGGTACTGTGAGTAGTAATCATAAACACCCGCATAGTTCATGGCCTAAACCGTAAGCAACCCTGTGAGGACGGTACTCGTAGCATTGGTCTTGTCAATAACCTTCACGTCACACACCGCTACTTGAGGACATCGAACAATCAACGCTCCCTCCAGGGTTGAACTGATCGACTATAAACTAAATGGGCGGTTGGCAATCCTTCATACTGTTTCGAGGTAACAACTTCAAATTCAAAATAACTAAAAAGGTGGTCCCGCAGGTTGGTATCCTCTCCCCGTTATTGTTTAATTTCTACATTTCAGAACTGCCTCAATTATCAGAGAGAATTTCCATCACCACATAGGCTTATGATTGCGCGATATTGACGCATTGGAATATCGATTCAATGTGCTCAAAAATAAACGTCTATTTCTCCAACCTTTCTCTCTCTTCCACTAAATTCTTAGCGACCATATTCACAAACTGGACATAGTTGATGACGTTGAAATTCCGACTATTAATAATCGTAAGAAATTTAGGATTTGACAGCTTGTGCTCCTTCAAAATCCTCAAGTCACTAGCCGACAGCTCATGAGGAAAAGACAAAGAAACCTTGTTAGCAACATACAAGGTGATCAGCCGGTCAGTCGTAAACTACGGATACAATGAAACGGAGACAAAGAGGCTTCAGACGTGTCAGAACACTGCACTCCGGGCTTTAACAGGATGCCTCTTGATGTCTCCGTTCGAAGCTCGTATGCGTGCGATCAAATAACATAATGCAATACTCTCCAAGATGTCTTAGTAGGGATGTTTTCTCATAAGCCAAATATGCAATCATCTGCTTGAAGCGGAACCACCTTCTAGGAACACCAGTAGTTCTTTCCTGGACTACGTCGACGACATCGGACAGTACGCCGACCAGACTTCGGACGCAACTCACTTTAGACATGCAGCGACCGCCGTTCATCGCCATTACAATCTTTATCGACTTCCTCTCCCTGAATGGCGTATTTGAAGTAAAATAACTACCCATTGCAGACGACGAGCACGAGTTGCGAGAATTTAGAGTGATCCTTGCGCGGCTTTGTTCTTTATACTGTACCAGGTTAAACTCCTACTTATCCAGAATTGACCCCGACATACCAAATATATGTCCAGTATGCAACGAGGCCTCGCATGACTCTGAGGTAGTTAGAGTGTTTACATGCCCAGGAAACCCTACACATCTAACAACCTGCTCTCTATGGTCCGCCCCGTCGAAACAGCACGATTCCTGCGCCTGCCGTTAGATAACTGCGATGACAACCAACCTAAGCCGTACTTCTCAGCTAGGTTTAGATAATCGTTACAACAACAACAATGCAAAACAATTGGAAAAAGTAATCAGCAAGCTGGATTTGCGCCTTTATGAAAGACGTCTCAAAAACAAAGTGAACATCAAAAGTTTACTAGTTTATATATGGAAGCTGTAATAATGTTTACAAAGTCTACGATCTGTTGAAATTGCAATACAAAATCAGCTAAATTTTCACTGCGGAAGATTTTCATGAAAATCAAAATTTTTTTTAAACATTTAAAAAAAAAATTGAAAACACGATTTTTGATGTCCAGCTTCAGTTCGTCTGTAGAACCTGTAAAAGTAAACGCACGAAGGTAAATTGAAATGAAACTACTTTTTACTTATAATTTATAAATAGTTTATATTTTTAAAAATATTTTTTAGGTTTCTTAGTTTTTATAAGTACGTACATACATACAAGTAAGTTAACGGCCGTTTGAACAAAACTTACATATATTTTTGTAATATATTTAATTCAATAATAATTTGCTTCCGACGAAAGAATTTGAGAAAGTTTTCGATTAGTTACATATTTGTGACGTTCCACAGATATTTTACGGCTTTACAAATACAGTATTGTGCAAGGCATGTGCAACTGGGACGCTTAATGATTAGCATTTGAATTTTTTTTTTTTAAATTGAAAAGGTAATTTAATTACAATTACAATTTATTTATATAGCACTAGCGGTTAAGCCATCAGCATTTGAAATTATTTTTCTAATTTTTTTGAAATTGAAAATTTTGAAATGATTTTTTGATGTAAAATTTTGTTTGTATGTAGAGAAAATAAGTCCGCGGTAGAACATAACACTGGGTTTTAGTGAAGAGCCCATATTTATTCTCATTATTGCCGATATGTGAACTAACGTTCGCCGTAGTACATACTACCTTTATGCTGAATAAGAGATAAATACGTTGAGTTATTTCTGAAGTATATTGGAGGATTTTATACACACAGCTCCGATGCTATTTTTTTGCAAAAGGCAGCGGTTTCTTCTACTTAAGGAATTATATACAATTAGAATTTTCAATCGATTTTTAACTTTATCTTCTTAATGTATATACATATATTCAATAATATACACAGAAAATTTCATCTCATTCCGGTGAATATTTTCGAAGTTACACGCAAATTTGAAAAGGCGTTCCAGAGTGCTTGGAAGTGCATTCCAAACGTGAAACACGTTTTTCGCAAAATGATGTTTCCAAAGTCGGTGACCAACATTACTCGAAAACGTCTAAACCGATTAGTCTCAAATTTTAATACGAGCTTCTTAAATATATTTTTCAGTAATTGGTCGACGATTTTTTCTCACCTATAAATATATCTTTTATTTTTTTTTTTATATACAATTTATGGACGAAATTTGGTCAAAAATCGAGTTTTTTAGAAACCGCTTTTTTGTCAAAAAAAAATATATATATTTTTCATATTCCCTTGATTTGCTTTACTAGATTTAATATTACTTTAACGAAATCTGTTTGGTTTTTTTAATTTCAGAGGATTCAGTTCAGAGACCGCAAAACGTCTTTTTTGAGAGAAGCTCCCGGAGATCATCTGTAGTTCCTTTCCAAATAAATATTTTTACTAATATTAAGTCTGAAAATACAGTTAAAAGATACCGTAATATGTGTAAAAACTTTTGAAAATTAAATTAAAATGTTTTCTCAGAAAAAGAAAGAAAAAAGTTATGGAAAATTGGCTTTTGCGGCCTTTTGACTGTATATAACCCCTTAAAAATGTTATGGTGCTATCCAAAATATTAAAATTTTTAGATTTTTTGAAAATTATTTAAAAAAAAAATTATAAATTTAATTTATATTAATGAATTTAGTAAATATTAATTAATTTATTTATATTTCTTCCAAAAATGAAGCCACAAATTAATTATGACCTTACCAGTTGCTTATAACTTGCACAATACTGTATATATACTTATATGTGTTTACACATCTGGACGTAACAAATGTAAGTAGGTGGTAAAGACATACGAATAGTAATTTTAAACCTAAAAAACTTGCAATTAACGAATACTGAAAATTAAATTATTTTTATTTTATTTACAATAAAACATGCATTAAATCCATACTACTGCCACGCACATATTGCTTTCTTCCAAATTTTGTTTTTTCTTCACTTTTTTTGTCTCCTTTGTTTTCTCTTAGCTTTCTTCCTATATTTAATTTACTTTCTTTATTTCCATTTCTTTCTTGCTTTCCTTTTATTTATTTCTTTCTTTCCTTAACTTTCTTAGTTTTCCCCTTTCTTTGCGGTTTTAGACAGAATAACGTGTGCTATCATCCGGTTTCACCTCAACGGGTATGGCCTTGACTATGAAACGCCGGCGATCGAGCAGTGTCGGTGAACTAGAACTTGCACTTTTAGTGTTGCTGCCATCGTCAGTGATCTGTTTTGGGCGGGAAAAATGAAGCAGAAAAGGTGCAAACAGACAAAGATGAGTTTAATTGAATTTGCAAACGTTTTGAAAAATATTAGTTTAATTGTTTTAATATATAGTAAGTCTATATGTATGTAAGTATAAAGCGCAATTTAGAAAAAAGGTGATAGAGCAAGCTTAAGCAGACCTCCAGAGTCTACACACTATATAGTAAATTACTGTTATGACGTGTGTTAGTAAGCTGTTTGAGTGCCAATTATTGTGTGCGTTAAAAAACGTTAGGGAAACGGCTGGTAAGTGAGGCAGGAAATGTTAACATGTCACAAAAGTTTTTAAATTAAAAGTGGGAGAGAAGCGTCAGTGGGGCTGGAAACACAAAAAACCACTAAAAAATATACTCACTTATGTTAGCGTATAAATGCTTTCGTTACTTTCAAGACAAAAATTCATTTAAAATGCCTTAAACAAGTAGTAATTATTTGTAATATTCATTTAGAATGTGAATCACAAGTGCTAATTAAGCCCATTTATATTGTATTATATGTACATATTGAGTTTATGAAAACATTCATACATACATACTACATTCATAATAGTATTTTGTAATTGTGTGTATGTGTTTCCTTACAAAAATATATTATATAATTGCACTAGTCGCATTATAGTTTACGGTTTTTTTTATCGAAATGTTAAGTGTTTCATTTGTTGTTTTTTGTTCTTAATACACAGTGTTGCATTTTAGCGTCAGTTTACTAATTTTTTTTTTAAATTTGTTTTTTTTTTTGGTTTTATTCTTAGTCTGTGTGCTATTTCAACTAATTTTACACCGCATATTCAATCTGGTTTATCTAAAACGAAATCAAGAAAAAATAAACAAAAACAATAAAAAAATATTTTTCTGCATAATTAAGTGTTGTGTTAAGGCAAATTGTGAAAGATGTAATATACATTATATGTAAACTAAGCTTTTTCGTTAAATTTTGCTGTTTAATTAACTGCATGAAGTGACAGAAGCATGAATTATGCAAAAATATGGCTTAAACAAATTTTTTTGTGTATGTACATAAATGTATTATTTAACAACAAACTAGTTTTTTATGTAATTAATTTAATTATTTAGCAACCACGTTTTTTTAATTTAATTAATTAAAATTTAATTTTTTTAAATTAATTAAAATTTATATTAATTAAATTAATTAGACAATATAATTAAATTTTATTTATTTATTTAATTAAATTTTAATTCATTAATTATAGTTTTTTAAATTAATTAAAATTGAAATTAAATAATAATTAGAAATATAATTAAATTAATTAAATACAAGATCAATTGGTTGTTATAGCTATTAATAACTTATTATAGGTTTAATTTGAATTGATGAAATAAAAAATTACAATTTTAGTTTTTTAAATTTTAAATAATTAATTAATAAAAAATTATTAGTTAATTATTTAACAACCAATTAATTTTTTATTTAATTAATTTAGGTATTTTTATGCAGGATTAAGTATTAATTAATTTTTTGACAATTAATAATTAATTAGAAATATATTTAAATTAATTAAATACAAGATCAATTGGTTGTTATAGCTATTAATAATTTATTATAGGTTTAATTTGAATTGATGAAATAAAAAATTACAATTTA
This sequence comes from Bactrocera tryoni, assembly GCF_016617805.1. Classification (NCBI taxonomy): domain Eukaryota; kingdom Metazoa; phylum Arthropoda; class Insecta; order Diptera; family Tephritidae; genus Bactrocera; species Bactrocera tryoni. The sequence continues at coordinate 49,355,139 of NC_052502.1, read as the reverse complement.
AGTTTTTTAAATTTTAAATAATTAATTAATAAAAAATTATTAGTTAATTATTTAACAACCAATTAATTTTTTATTTAATTAATTTAGGTATTTTTATGCAGGATTAAGTATTAAATAATTTTTTGACAACCAATTTGCAACCAAAATTTAATTAATTCATCAATTATAATTTTTTAAATTAATTAATTAAATAGAAACAAAAAAATTAATTACTTGCTAAATAATTAAATTAAATAAATAAAATTTTAATTGATTAAATACAAGATTAATTGGTTGTTCTAACTAATATTTTTTCATTGATTTAATTTGAATTAATGAAATAAAAAATTACAAATTAAATTTTTTAAATTTTAAATAATTAATTAATAAAAAATTATTAGTTAATTATTTAACAACCAATTAATTTTTTAATTAATTTTTAATAATTAAATTTTTATTTTTAAGCAGGATAAATTATTTAATTAAAAATTTAATTTATAAAATTTGTATTAAATTTTTTATTTAATTTTTTATAATAAATTAAATTTAATTAATTAATATTAAATATAAAAAATAATTCGTTGCTAAATAAATAAATTAATTAAATAATTAGTTAATTAAGTAATTAAATTAATGAAATAATTGTTTTATTTAATTTAATTTTATTTTATAATAAAATGTTATTAGTAAATTATTCACCAACAAATTAATTTCTTATTTAATTATTAAATAAAATTAATTAAATAAAAAACTAATTAGTTAATTAAGTAAAAATTAAATTAAGGAAATAAAAATTTAATTTTATTTTGTAATAAAGTGTTATTAGTAAATTATTTATCAACAAATTAATTCCTTATTTAATTAATTAATTATTTTAAAGCAGGATTGGAATTGATTAATTTAAATTTAATTTTATTTTTTAATAAAATGTTATTAGTAAATTATTTACCAACAAATTAATTTCTTATTTAATTAATTAATTATTTTAAAGCAGGATTGTGAATTGATTAATTTAAAAATGCATTGTAAATTAGATTTCTGTTATTAATTCTAATTTTGACGTTAAGTTTAAAAATTTTATTTTTAATTTTTCGGATTAAACTTTTTATAATTTCAATCCGTTTTTTTCTTAATTCAAAATTTATGATTAATATTTGAGGTTAGCAATTTGAAAATTGTTTTTATTTAGAATTTTCGGATTTACAGAATAATAAAAAAAATATTTTTAAAGTCTTATTTGCGACTTATTTTAATCGTTTTTAATTTTCTGTAATTAATTTTAGTTAATTTAATTATTTTACAAGTCAGATGTATTGCGTGTGGTTTTAGGTTAATTGCTGCTTAAAAAATTTATAGTGCGTGTTATTAGCAACTTTGTGCATTTTACTAAGAAATAATATGTACAAATTTTAAATTGCGTTTAACATTTTAAACTTCAATTAAGATACATAAATAACACTCAACCTAGTATAAACAATTTTTTTATTTTATTTTAAATAAAATCAAATTTTATAATTTTTTATGCGCAATTGTGATACTTTATTCATATAAGCATTTGTTATTATATATTAACGATTTATTTATTTTAGGTATGTACATACATATGTAAGCTACTAAATACTTGTATATAGGAAAACGGCATTTTTAGAACACCTTATTGCATGTATATATACAATTTTATATTTAATTAAACATTTCATATTAATTTCCAATTAACATAATAGTTTTTATTAATTAGTAATAATTAAAATACTGTTTATTTAATTAAAATAATAATTTAAGCATACTGTTTGTTGTAATTGTAAAGAAAATATCGTAATTAACATATCACAACTTTTATAGTAATCCCTATTATATACTTGGTAATTACGTAATTACACCAACACCCTATATAAATGTACATAAGTGTATATGTATGTACATATATGTATAGATATGTATAAACGTTGTGTAATTTTTATAAATTACAGTTAAAGCTAACATGTCACCATATAAGTACAAATAGATAAACTCAACTCCCTTATACCGCTACGCCAATTATTTTAACTACCTTTATGTTTGCATGTATGTAAGTTTCTCAATTTACAATGGTAAATGATATGAGCAAAATTTTCCAGAACACATCTTTATACCCTTTCGAAATATATATTTTTGTCTTTCGCTTGGTTTGGCAAATATCACACAAATGAATCTAGGGAGAGATCACCGGAACTTGTCAAAAGCTCCGAAACCAAAAATATAATTTAAGAAATAGAGTTCCATTGGAAAAGTTAACATTTCAAAACTTTTTAATTCTTCAAAATCGAACAGAAGGAACTTACCTAAACTGAGTCATAATACCAAAAATTGTTCCGCTTTGTCGATTAAACTATGCGCAAATTTCAATAAAATAGAACTTGCGGCCTTAAAGGTTAACCTGAGACTTGTTTATTCATGACATTCACTCGCAATATTAAATTCACTAATCCTTACCTACATTAACATTCATCCAACAATAGTAGAACCGGACCTGTCGGAAGCGATCTATACTAATGACCATACACAGCTACCCAAAAACAGAGCCATCATCACTTTCATTGATGATGGAAACTATCGCAAAACAAAACCTCGAATACCTAGTTGACAGCATTTGCCGAAAAGACAGAAAAAACGGTCCACTGTGTCACTTAAATGGGTATAGTAAAGGTATTTGTGGCATGATAGTCAACATATTCATTCACTTTTTTTCTGTAAATGACATTCTGAGAGTCAAATCACCACCTGTTTGCGAAGAAAACGTCCTTCACTAAATTGCTCCCAGTGAATGGCGTCCTTGGAATCAAACCATAGCGAAAAAAGAACTCGAGATATCTTGCGATTCTCGTTCTACAAACTATAGCAGATTAAACTAGTAGTTTTCCTGAAATGATCCCAACATACCGAATCTATTACCTAAGTTCAATGAGTTCCATAATGACTCTAATCACCTCTTTGCATGCCCTACGAAACCAACTCACCTACCATACTTTTCCTAATAGTTCGACCACCCTTCCTGTTTGGTGATTTTGATCACAATTAAGTTGCCTTACCAACCAAACAGGACCTAGAACAACAAAATGTGGTTGGGGGAAATCGAGATCCAAAACGGTCCAGCTCAACACAAAGAATACCGTTTTCTGCAGCAAACACCAAAAGAGGTTGGTACTGAGGAGAGGTTTGCTTTAAATCACTACATGACCCCTTTCAACATTAACATTTCTCGCATTTTCAAACCCAAACTAATTTCTATAGTCGGACCTAAACCCACGAAACTCTTTCCTGAAACGAAGTCAAACCACAACGTTTCGGCGAATCGTTTCAATTCGTCGTAAAAAGTGAACTTCTCAATAAATATCTCGGTTCAAATTAAATATATACAAATTATATATAAGGATAGATCCGCATTCCACACTGGTAGTGAAATGTGACATTCACCACTGGTAGATTTTATATGTGAATAAGTAATTTCTGTCTTTTTGTCTTCTTGTGTTATAATATTTTTTTTGACATGATCTCGAGTTTAAAAGCCATCATATAGATTAATATATTTCGCCCTTGGGTATAAAAATATGAACTGCTACCGAAATTCGACCTTATTACATTCTTGCTCTATTGAATGGCTTATGGCATTAATTTATTTACAAATACTTTTTTGTTTGATTATTTAATGTACACTTTAGTTGTGAGTACTCACATCGATACAGGCACATTGACTGTCGTCAAATATCGTGCCGGTCGTACAGGACTGGCTGTCACGGCAGACACAACGGCATTCCGTTTCATCCCAGTATTTGTGTCCTTGCTGGAAATTTAATAAAAATATGTAAAAAAAACATTAACATTTTAATGATTTACTTATTATAAAGGGTGATCCATTTCGAGGTTCCCTAATTTTTTAAAGAAAAAACACTGAAACTTCAAACTTAATGGGGAATGTTTATTATCATTCGAAAGAATATTCCCTTCGTTGAGTCCAATTTTCGACTACTCGTTCGGGCATTTCGATTGGTAATGGGCGAATGACACGCGTGATCTTTTGCTCCAAGGTATGTATGTACTATAGGCTTTACATATCCTTACAAAACCGTTATTTTTGGGTGAATTGGCAGCTCTTAAATCTCTTCCGGTTGCTCTTCGTCCCAAATGCGGCAATTTTGTTTATTTACATACCCATTTAGCCAGAAATGGGCCTCATAGCTGAAAAAAATTTGGTTCAAAAACACTCCAGCTCTGAAAGTATTCGACGCAATAATCGCCGGAGGAAGCAGAGGAAGAGGAAGACCTCCAATTCGTTCAAAAGACTCCTGACTATACTTGGAATCTCCAATTGGAAAAATGACTGGCGCACAAAAACAACATGACAGCTTGGCACGACTTACGTGTGATCTGTCAAAAAAAGGCTATTGTTAGAATTACCTCTACTTGGATCACCCGTTAGTTCCTCATAATATTTCATCACATCATCACTAATTCATACTAACCTCTAAACATTTCTGCAACGCATCGTCATTTGTGCACTCACAGCTGCACTTGTCCGGCCGATATCTCTGATATTGCTTGCAGTCCTGTAAAAATTACCGCATGTCAGTACATAATTATACATAACTTAAAAACTACCATCACCACTCCTAAAACGCACATGCATACATATAGCAATTGCAACAAAGCTCAATTCGTTGGCGCAAACAACAACTACGAAAAGCAAAGTAAAAGCATAAAAGCGACCATACCCGACTACCTACCTCCGCCTTAATGCGACAGTCGCATTTGCATTTCGTGTGCTGTTCGACTACGACAATATCCTTGCCACGAAGGCGCATTTTTCTGCCGCCGACCACTTCAAAAGGAATCACCTCAAAGTTGATTGTCTCCGTCTCGGCAGGTTGACACGACATCAGTTGGGAGCCACAGCAGCCGCCGCAGCGCTTCACACGCGTACACTTGGGAAAATAGTCGATTTTTGGATCATTCGAGGACTCCAGCGGTATGAGCGGCACAACGGTGCTCTCGGGCATGCAAGCAGCCGACTTAGCTTGTACTACATTAGCTGAATTGGGGGGAAAAGAAAAAAGAAATTTATTAACTGGAATGCATGAATTGGCAAAGCGTAGACGTTGGCTTACCGCGCTCCACACTGCGTCTGAAGGTGTCTGTAAAGATGAATAAGAAAAGAGACAAATATTAATTGGCTGATAGAAAATATTAGAAAAGAGTCTCAATACAGTAGCTAAAATCTAAAATAAGCTTAAAGAAACATGCTTTATCAGTTCGTGTTCGCATTACCCATATTCTCTACGTCATAGCGTAATAACCTTGTCATCGTCAACGTGCGTCGGTTGCCAAATTAATTTGCATTGTTCACCGCGTCTGTCTCATTTTTAATGTGGTTTTCAATTTTAAATTCTTAATGTATGCCGGGAATTTACGTTCAATAACAATCAAAATAATTTCGTCAATGACTTCACTTATGGAAAGTACTAAGCTATACATTACACTCACCTTGCAAGCCTAGCTGGGGATCAATGCTATCCTTATCGACGAAGCGTTCTATTAAGTCCTCTACATCCGTCACATTGGCCAGCTCTTTGTAAAAGGTTAACATATTCTAGAAATAAAATGTATTTAATGCTTCATTAGTAATGGAAATTTATTTTAAGGAACTTATTAGTAAGAAATATTAATAAAACTCTGTAGTTATTCTAACCTACATATGCTCTAATTGCTGATCTCTTCTACCATGCTTGCTTATTGCATTGTCACTTTTATACCTGGGTTTTTCAATCTTTGGCTTTCAGCGCCTTATTCACGCTGAGAGCACAATCGCATATGGAATTTCATATTTAATCTAATTAAGGTAACTACTTGAGGGAAAAAGATATTAAGCACACTCAACTGTATACTTAATATATTTACATTTTAGCAGCGCTTGAGATGCCTTTATTACTGTGATATTTTGTTTCGATGTGGGCAATTCCCCTTTTTAAGTATAGCCTTTCTTAAGTACTCTACTATCGTTTACATAGCGTTCCGATAATGTACTTAATCCCCCGCTTCTATATTCTCGTAAATGATACATTAAAATTTCGGCTGCATTGGAGTCGTAATTTTGTTTGAACCACTTGATCATCGTTGGTATAGGCCTACCTTTCAGAACTTCAAAAAATGTATACTCAGACGGTTTAACGGAGTTGAAGCACTAAGGGGTACCGGATTAAACGGATACTACGTTTAGAAATGATCAAATTTTACGAAATTGTCTTTTTTAGGCTAAAAACTTATCGGACCGAATATAGAGTGGTTAAAATCCTTTCCACTACTCCTTTATGGTTCCTTAGCTTACAGAGGAATGCAAAGAAACCTATGAGGCGTGGTCTAATCTAATAAGCCTTAAATAAGTTTTCATATTCCGTTGACAGTAAGTGCAAAGAGATCGTCTTAAGTGGAACATATTTAAAAATATAACACTAGCAGCGAACTAGAACGTATTTCGAAAAAAGTAGGATTAAGGTGCCCCTCGTGACTTGGTGTTGGTATAGTTGTCCGATCTGTCAAATATCTTCGGAAATCGGAATCTATACCAAGTTACGTGAAGACATATTGTAAAATAAAAAAGGCTCTGATCGGTCAGTTTATATGCTATAGTGGTCCGACTTCAGCGGTTCCGATAAATGAGCTGATTGTTGGTGAAAAAAGGACGTGTGGTTTAGATCGATGTCTCAGAAACTAAGGGACTAGTTCACTTACAGCCATGGACATAAAAATAGCACAAATTCGAATCCAATCAAATTAAAAAACCCTAATTCTATTAAATTTTTGATTTGAAGCATAAATACCACATTTTTAAGTTCGCAATTTATTTCCAATTTTTGTGGGAAGTTCTCGCGTTTTTTAATTTAATTTTGCGAATCAATAATTATTTCGTCGATATTTCATTAAAATGGGAAGGGCAAAACATTGCACGCCGGAAAATAAAGCGCTTATGTGCGATATAAGCAAAAAAGGGAATGCTCCTGCCGAAATTGCTGAAATAATGCATTGAACACGAAAAATGCTCTTTATGCAACAAACAAGACCCATCTTGTGTCAACAAAAACCTACCAAGAACGTAAGACCACATAAAGCCGATAGAAGTGTTGACAACACCATAGTACGGAAGAGCAAAGCCGATCCTTTTAAGTCAGCTAGAGAAATTATGATCGATGTTAATGACGAATATATGTAGTGTAGACGTACCCAGAATACTTATAGGAAGACGACTCAATGGAGCTGAACTTTTTGGACGAATTCGCAGGAGGAAACCACTCCTTTCAAAACGCCACATCAAAATTCGACCGCCATTTGCAAAGGACCACAGAGACAAACCAGCACAATTTTGGAGGACCGTGCTTTGGAGCGACAAAACCAAGATAAATTGGATGAATCCAGATGGAAAAGCACGGTCCTTAACCACGGTATATCAAAAAATCTATTAAGCACGGCGGTGGAAGTATCATAGTTTGGGGCGCGTTTTCATGGCATGACGTCAGGCCAATTGTTCGAAAAAATGGTAAAATCCGGTCTATTTTACCATTAATTTTAGTATTTGGATATACTGAAAAATAAAATGGAGCCATTTGTATTTGAATCCATGTCCATAAACTGGGCATTTATGCAAGACAATGATTCGAACTGCCCAAAAAATAAGGTGACATTTGAATTTAAACTGCGCGCGTCGAATGATTTGGAGAATTATTTTTATTTTTAGGTTGGTAGTACTGTCAGTCACATTTATGTCAAAATATTCATTAGTGTTTGAGATACGTGTCGTTTTGTGAAAAGCTAAAAGTCTGCGATGCCGAAATTTGTTGAGTAAAGAATTTGCATTCAATTTTGTTAACGGAATCAATTTTCTGCTGCGGATATGTTGAGGATGGTGCAGAAAGCCTTTGGTGATGAAGCTATGTCTCAAAAAAAAATGTTTACAAGTGGTCTAGTGAGTTCCAAGCCGGCCGTGAACGTGTCGAACACGAAGAGCGTCCAGGGCGACCATCAACCTCAACCGACGAAGCTCACGTTCAACAAATCAAAGATTTGGTGTTGAAAAACCGTCGATTAACAATTAGAGACCTCGCTGATGAAGTTGGCATATCGAAAGGCTCAGCCAATACCATTTTGAAGGATGTTTTGGGTCTCAAGCGCGTCAAATCTCGACTGTTACCGAAGCATTGAATTTTTTGGAAAAAAGGCGTCGCGTTGAAGTGTGTGAAACGATGCTTTCTGACTACTAGGGTGTCATGAAACGCATTATAACTGGCGATGAGACTTGGATCTTTGCTTACGACCCCGAACCAACCGATAAATCGAGCGAATATCGTGCCAAAAGAGAGTCGAGACTAAAAAAATCGCGCCAAAGTCGCTCAAAAATCAAGGTCATGATGACTGTTTTCTTCGATTATCGAGGTGTTGTGCATTATGAATTCCTTCCAACCGGTCAAACAGTCAACAAAGAATACTATTTGAACGTTATGCGTCGTTTGCGTAACGCTATCCGCCTAAAAAGGCCGGAATTGTGGAAAGACAATTCTTGGTTTTTACACCACGATAATGCACCATCCCATACTGCCCTCGTAATTCGTTAACATTTTGCCAAAAACTCCACCCATATCGTTCCGCAACCATCGTATTCACCTGATCCCGTGCGACTTCTGGCTGTTCTCCAAGCTCAAAAGACCGCTCCGGGGACACCGTTTTTATACGATAGAGGAGCTTCAAGCCGCAGCGAAGACGAAACTGAAGGCCATCCCGGAAAGTGACTACAACCAGTCTTTCGAAGATTGGAAAATCGGTTGGCATAAGTGCATTGCATCGGGAGGGGATTACTTTGAAGGGGATGAAATTGATTTGGAAGAATAAATAAAGAACTTTCAAAATAAATACATTGTCACCTTATTTTTTGGGCACAGTAGGTAGTAGGTAGTAAAGCATTGGCTCGACAATAAAAAAAGTTAGAATATTGGATTGTTCTGCGCAAAGTTCGGATCTGAATTCAATAGAATGGAATGATGTCAAGACCAAAATAGCAAACATAAAATTCAAAAAATTGTATATGATTTATGGGCTGAAATTGAGGAGGCTTGGTATTGAATCCCAAAAGAACGATGTCAAAAACTGGTGGACAGCATGCAGCGAAGATGTGAATTAAGTACCAAATTCACCACTTTCTACTTTTCATTCTAGTTTAAAACAGTTTAATTTAGAAGTATACGTGTATATGTATATATGTATGTATATACACTCATACTCGTATATGAAGATTGTAATCGCATATCATAAAAGATCTCAACTACTGGGTGAATTCCCGCACATTCTCTATGAAAGCGTTACAATTCAACCGCAAGGTGTAAAAACCCGCTTGACACAAGTTTAATATCTAACTAATCACAGATAAATTATTCAATTAAATTAATTTAAACTTTCATATACAAACATACATATGTACTTATAGAAGTATTGTAATATGTATGTTAATATAATATGTATAAGTCATTAAATATTTTCCTACTTGTGACACCTACTATGTACAGTAAAAAATCTTGTCTGTAAAAATCGGTTGATAAAAATCGAGTTATTTTATTTTATTGGATCGTACATTGCTTTTTAAAATTTTATTTTTATGGTTTTTTTGCTTGTTTAAAGTAATATGCATATTTATGGTTATTTATATGTTACTGTTGTTGTAATGAGACACTCGCCAGTAGCGCTTTTTGTTTTTGACGTATTTTCGCACAATTTTTTGTTGCCGTGCAAATTAACTCGTGTATTTATGCATGTAGTACATACATATGTACGTATTATATATAGTTATGTGAGTCATCCGACATTCCTCATAAAATATTTAAGTAAACATTGGCAAGTGGCTTGTTCAAACCGGTAAGCAGTTAGTTAATCAGTTAACAGTTGGGGAGCCAATAACCAGAGTAGGCGCCAATGATTGTTGGCTGCCTTCGCACGCGCCACTTTGATTGAATCGCAAACTGTTGAGTGATGTAGTGCAGCAGGTGTTTCTTTTTGATACACTTTCAGTTCTCACTTATTTCGGATAGTCCAACTATTCTTTCTTTTGTATATTAGGGTGGTTGACAAATGATTATAATATTTTTTTACTGAAACTGCCATTAGCCGCCTCAACAAAATTTTGATCAAAGCGCCTTGTCCATTTGTATCTTATGACTTTATATTCGGCATTTGGGTATCACAACGGAACGGCGTTCTAAATTGTCCTAGTGAGATCTCTGTTAGGATTAACCTCTTAACCTAACTTAATCTGCATTAAAAAATTATATGTACATACATATATCAAATTTGACACGGACTGAAATAAAATACAACATTTTCACGTTAATATAAATCCGCCTTAAAAATAGGTTTATTTTGAGTCCACACAAACAAGCCAACACTTAACCCAATTTTCCATACACTTGTTATAAGGGATTACTTGGGTTTAAGGGTTTCAAAATTTTTTTTTTTTTTAATTAATTTAATAGAATTCTACAACACCTCTAGAATGTTGTCCTAAATTTTTAAGTTCATCCGAGAAATGGTTTCGGAGATACAGCCGTGAGAACTTGTAGCTCGAGGCTAGCTAGGCTAAGTGCACCATCTTTAACTGGCAAGATTTCTCGAGAGCTACTCAACCGATCTTCATGAAATTTTACACAGGTCTTTGAGATACAATTCTTAAAGACAACTATTTGAAAAAAAATGTCGCGAAATTTTAATTTTTTTGTAAGAATGTCTGCAATAATCCAATTTTCAGTTTTTTTCTTAGTACAAGTTTTAAGTTAAGGCTTTAATTAAAACATATATGTTTTCATATTAGATGAACCTGTTAGGAGTTATCCTGCCAACGCGGACGGGTCAACGGAAATGACGCCTCAATGGCCGAGTGTAAAATATTTTTTTCAAAAATTTCAGAGTTTGTTTGTTATTAGTGTATGTTTGTAACAATAAAAATTCTAATATAATATTTCATTTGTTACATGAGAAAAAAATTGTTCAAAAAAGGATGTGTAGAATGTAACACCTTAAACCGGGCCTAGCATTGACACGATTACCCAAAACATTAACCAAAATGTGTTCAGTCGATATATAAAAGATGTTCAGATGTTCTGCTATCTCTCAGAAGCCAATACGACGATTTTCAAACCTTGTTTCCTTATATTTTTCGACGTTATTAACAGAGGTGGATGAACGACTCGTATGAGGTAAGTTTTCGACGGCTTAACGAACTACACTAAATGTTTTGTGCCACTCGAATACTTGTGTTCGTGAAAAAGGAACCTCCAATAATTAATATATGGCCATGAAACCTTAAACGAATGTAAAAAAAAAGTTGCACCTATCTAGAAAAAAAATGTATAGATTCTGTTTGCGTGCGCAGTTTAAAAGGCGCAGTCCAAGTCAACTTTGATCAGATGATATTTCGTTTTTTTTTTCGAATAACAAAAGTATTGATGGTTATGTTGGAGAAGTCTGATAGAAAAGTGATTTTTCCTTCTTTCAAGTACCACCCTAATATTTTAATTTGAAAAACACTAAGCGGAATTTGATGTTGCAGCGATTTTTATTTACTCGAGTTGGCGGAAATTACCAATGACGCGTTCAGTGGCGACTCACTGCAATGTCATGAGTGAGTGCAAAAAAATAGAGCGGATGCGCTACCTGAACTGTTTGTGAAATGCTCGTAATTGATTGCACATGTTAACATCTGTATGTGCATTTCGATGCCCCTTTGCGTTGCTTAACACCGTTAATTGTCTGACTTTTAATTTCAAGTGATTAACACGTTTGCACCTACAGCGTTGCAGGTAAATAAAGGGTGGCCCAAAAGCGCTTAGTTTTAAAAATTAATTAGAATGGAAGAAACATATTTTTTACTTGTTGGTAGGGGCAAATAACTCTGTTGTTGCTGTAGACATCAGTACACTAACTTGGCTTTTACTGTGCTAAGCTTCAGTAGTTCCAATTTTTCATTGGAAGACTTTTATTTTTCACGAAAGTCTGTCTATAATCACTTCCTCAAAAAATCTGCCAGTCTTTAATATAAAGGCTTAAGAATAATAATAAACAGCAAAGAACGACATAAGTTTAGAAAGTAAGAAGCTTTTGGCCCACCCTGTAAATAATTTTCCGGCATAATTTTTCCAATAATTTCTATGAAAGTTTATTAATGTGAAAGTGGAATATTGAGTTAGCAAGCAATTAAAGCATTAAAAGTGCATTAAGCATTTTGTCATTAGAAATCTAGCGCGGATCAACGCTAAAAAACTCGTTTTGTAGTAAACCTCTCGAACCAGTTAAAACCAGATATTGTGAATCTCTTCTTAAAGCTTAGTATGTATTTAATTTTAATTATGGAAAAAATATGAATAGTCACATAAAATTGTTTTACTTGGTGCCAATGTACCCGGGGATTCGAGCACGTTTTCCCAAGGGCGCCAGACTTTCGCATTGTATATTCGGAACAATGAAATAGACTTTATATTGCCGTTAGTTTTCCTTTTGCTAATTGCGTTGGAAAAGCCACGTCGTCGTGTTCTACATCAAGTTGTTGTACAAGATTTTTAAATGAATACTCTACATTTTCGAAGCCAGCTAGGTGTAGCCGATACTTATGTGCCAACTGATGACTGATGAAATATTCTAATATTGTCTAATCAGATAATTATTTTTAGATTCGGTACCACCTCTGAAAGTAAGACTTAGAGTGTTCAAAAGAAACAATAATATCATGTTAACAAGAATATCAAAATTTTTATAAATTAAAGTCTATAAAAAATTTATTGAAGTTCCTCTCTATCGATCATATTAATAGCGCAAGCATTATCAAAAGTCTAATGCCATTCCATACGACCAAATGATGTGAACTTGAATATTCTCTGGCTTCAACACTTCTACAGGATATACCAGGTTGTTCAATAAGTTGTGTCGTTTGATAAGAAAAACACCATTTTATGATTCAAAATACACCTTATTATTCAGTATAATCTCCCTGAACATTAATATACTTGCTCCAATCATCCTCCAATCTGTGGATCCCATCCCTGAAGTGAGAATCCGGCAGGTCTACAAAATACGCTTCAACAGCCGTTATGACCTCTCCATTTGATGAAAAACGCTTGCCACGTATACATTTTTTGAGTCCTGGAAACAAATGGAAGTCGTTGGGGGCTAAATCTGGTGAATAAGGTGGATGCTCCAACAATTCGAACTTTAATTCATGGATTTTAGCCATTGTCAAAATGCTCTTGTGACACGGTGCATTGTTCTGATGAAAAAGGATCTTTTTCTTCTGCCAACCGGGTCTTTTTCATAATTTTTTTTCTTCAACTGGTCCAAAAGATTGCAATAATATTCAGAATTAAAAGTTTTACCAGTTTGCAAGTAATCCACAAGCAAATTCCTCTCGCATCCGAAAAAACTGATGCCATAAACTTTTTGGTCGATTCCCGAGCACGAACTCGTTTCAAAGCCGAACAACCAGGTTCCCACCACTCTTTAGCCTATTGTTTTGATTCAGGATCATGGTGACAGACCCAAGTCTCATCCATAGCGATGGATCGACGCAAAAAATCCACTTTATCCTTTTTAAATCGCTCCAAATATTGCTGAGAAAGTCGCATTCGAATGTCTTTTTGTTCTATTGTTAGCGAATGCGGCATCCATTGTGCACACAGCTTTCTAAAACCCAAAATTTCACTTAAAATATTGCTTACTGTCTAATAAGATGTGAGGAGCCTCTATTAAATCTCTTTCAGTCAATCGACGATCTTCCAAAACCAAATCCTGTATTTTGGCAATGATTTCTGTCACGACACTAAATGGCTTGTAAACAAAGAATGAATTGACAGATTGAAATAAAACTTCACATACGTTCACATGAAGAGTGTACCCTCTTTTATCGAACGACTTATTGAACAACCTAATATGTGTAGGCGATTGCCTCTTATAGCGCGCCTTCTTTTCGAAAATTGCAATATATATAAGTCTTCTGCGAAAACAACTAGTTGACCTGGAGTTCTGATTGAACATAGATTTTGATAGGGTGTATTAGAAGGGCAATTAATAGATTTCCGATATTTAGAGCTAGTTATTTTTTGCTAAAACAGAAATTATCACACGGGTTATAATATGCCGGCTACCCAAAGTATTGAATTGCACGTTTGGAATTATTTAAATGAAGCTGAATATAAAAAGGAGCACAATGTATGGGTGCCACAGGACTTAACGCAAAAAGACCTAATGGGCCGAGATTATATCTGCCATCTTTTTCTGAAGTGGATAGTTACTGGTGATGAAAGGTGAGTAACTAATGACAACGTAAACCAGAAACCTTGGTTGCATCCAGGCGCTGACCAAACCAATTTTAAACTGATAGGTTATGCTATGAGTTAGGTGGGATTGGCAAAGAATCATCTAATATTTACTGCTACCCTCCGGCCAAACTCTTAATTCGGACGTACACTGTTAACAATTGGACGTCTGAAAGAAACGTTAACTTCGGTTAATAGGAAAGGAATTGTATTCCACCAGGCCAACGCCAGGCTACACATCTTGATAGTGAGTCGCCAAAAGCTTCGCGGTTTAGACTTGCATCCCATTTTTGTATAAATACATACATATAAATTTACGTATGTGTAGATTCTTATGTATCCGCCTTATAGTCCAGACCTGACATCAAATGATCACTAGCTGTTCCTGTCTATACTGTCATAACTGTATTCTGCGTTATACTTTTCTTTCAAAAGTTCAACTTTCATATTACATAAGTAGTTTAAGTTTACACAACTGTTTTGTTCTTCTGCGCCAAAGCTAAGTTATTTGCTTTGCTGGCATTTGTCTCATTTCTTGGCCGATCGTGAGTCATGAACGGAAGTTACTGCTTTTCTAAAGTCAATAGCGACGTGTTGGAACTGCAAAGCGCCAATCATTATCTAGTTGTGTCTTTAACTGCTTTCAGATTTCTCTGTTGATTCGATTTGTGTGGCGTTTATTTGCGGTTTTATTATTAATTACTTTTACATTTCGCTTTTCAATTGACGTAAGAAATGGCAAAATGCGGATTTTATCAGTTAATTAAATTTTTGTCGCCATTCATCTATGCATTTTTGTACTAATAATATTAAAGATGTTTATGAAAGAAACACACCAGTGGAGAAAACCTATTTATATATTTGTTTCGTGTTTAATTAGCAACATTGAGCCCAATTCCAATAAACTAATCCATTTGAAAACGATGTAAATACACATATTTCACTGGAATTGATAATAAATTATAATTTTTATTTACTTAAGGTTTAAGTTTATTAATTAAGTGGGCTTTACTAGGCTTTTGATTGTGTGTATATATTTACGTACATATGCTTGTAAGTATCTTGTTTGGATTACTGTAATGTAAATAAGATTCCATGCCATTCAAAACCTCAAGGGGAGATAAAAATTAATTACAGTGGGTGGTAAAAGTAGCACGGAGCGTAAAAAAGATTTTTTATTTACAACACTTGTCAAATACAGTTAATCTTCGATAACTCGAACTTTCATAACTTAAACTTCCATAACTCGAACTTCTATAACTCGAAGTTCTTCATAATTCAAACTCTTGAATTGGTAACAGAAGTAAAATTTCATACAAATTTCCTTCCATAAATCGAACTTCTAAATTGGCACGTGATTCTCTTGTCATATTTAGAGCTATCGTATTCACTGGTTTGTTGCTATTTCATTTTTGAAACTTATTTTATAATGTTTGTCAATGAAGGAAAAAATGAACTTAATAAAAGAAATAGAAAGTGGTGCAAAAAAAAGATAGGACTATAAATTACGGTGTTTCAGCGAGTACGATTTCCACAATTGTAGAAAACAAAGTAGCTATTGTAACGTCCTCCAAAACAATAAAGAAGCCAACATTTTAAAGGATAGATCAAGTAGTTTTGGATTTTTTTTTCAATAGTTAGAAGTCAAATACTATATCTGGCGCGATATTGAAAGAGAAAGCCATGGAATTTGCAATGCGATTTGGTGAAAAAGATTTTAAGCCAAGCACTGGGTGGCTTGATAAATGGAAGCAAAGGTAGAGAACAAAACGTTTAACAAATAAAATTATTAACTAATGTGAAAATAAAATTCATGTTTCGTTTCAGATATGGTGTAAGCTATAAAGAGTTTTTGCGGTGAAAGCAATGTCGTTTGTGATGAGGACTGCCAAAAAGGGCAAACTGAACTATTGCGTCATCTTTTGTAAAAGCACAAAGAATCCGATATTTTAATACAGACGAAACGGGATTGTTTTTCAAATGCTTATCAGACAAAACCTTGACAGTTAAGAACGAGAAATGTAAAGATGGCAAACATAGTATGCAGTAAGTTGCAATAATGTTGGCAGCAAACATGAATGGTGTCGAAAAAACTAAAATTCCAATTCCGATTGGCAAAAGTTAGAATCCCCGTTACTTTCGTTGTGTTCTATAGTTGTCTGTCGATTATAAGGAAAATGACTGGCAAATGAATGGATGACCAGCCACCTTTTTGAAGAAAGGACTTAGATTAGAGAATCAATTTTTACATGCAAGACGAAAAGTGTTATTATTCATTGATTATTGTGGCACATCCTAAAGAGGTTCAAAGAAAATTAAAGTCTGAAGTGGTCTTTTTCCAACTAATGGTCGATTAAAATATAATATAACATCCAAATTGCAGCCGCTCGACCACGGCATAAAATCATATGGAGGCGAACAAAATATACTATATATTACACTTATAGATTACGTGAACAATTTAGCAAATACATACAAAGGATGCAGACTCAAGAGCCAACTGCTTCTGAAAGGCTGGATTTGGTCAACATTCCGCTTGTGACGACGAATATATAATACCTTTATTTTTTGGCAAAACATTGACGATTGAATATTGATGGAAACTGATTTCGAATTATGGATAAGAAATAGTAATACAATTATGCCTTCAAATGTTACTATTACAAATTATATTGAGGTGGACAATGAGATTTGCTCAGACGAATTTGTAGAAGATCATGATATTTTCGAACCGAATATTTCAGACTAAACGATTATGACTTCTAACGCCTTGGAAAACGATGAGGATTCTGAAGAAAGAATTATTCATTATATCCAACTGAAAAATATATTAAAATTTTCCAGGCAAATCGTAATTCATAATGCAGCATATCCTCTATCAATCGCCGCAATTAACACAAAAGTAGATCTAATGGTGATTTTTCAGTTAAGTAGGGTAGTGAAGTTAATGAAATTTCTTGTGTAGATAGATAAGTTATTAATAAATAAAAAAAAGCTATTTTGAAAATTTTTGAGTTTTGACTCTGTTGAGGTTAGTGTGCAATAGATTTATACATATATGAATATGAATTTGTATTCATTAGGAGAGAAAAATTGAAGCAATTTGATATATTTATAAATATATGTAGTATTCCAAACCTTTGGAAAGAAAAGTATAGTTTAAGAGCTGTATAACACAACTTTTGCATTGTCAAAGGTCGCTCTCAGTCAAAATTCCAAAATATAGTGAGAAATATCAATAATCCATAACTTTAGACGACTAAATAGGGTATATTAAGTTTGCAAAGGAAATACCTACATATATGTAAATGCTCAGCTTGACAAGCTGAGTCCATTTAGCCATGTCCGTCTGTATATACGTGAACTAGTCCCCCAGTTTTCAAGATATCAATCTGAATATCGATCTGAAAATTTATATGATTATACGATCGATCAAAATAAAGTGCTTGTAAGGAAAAACTTTCCATTTCCACAATTCAACTCGATAACTTTGTTGTTGATTTCATATGTAAATTAAAAAAAAAAAATGGCACGCAATAATCTTGAGCAGACGAGTGGCGAATCGAAGAAAGCCATATGCCAATGTAAACTTTTCTATAAAAATCAAATTGTAAATGAAGAATTTGCATCAAAATTTAAAAAATGATCGATGAGAATGATAGCTCATAACCATTGTAATCATGTACGTGTATCTTAATCTCCTTCAGAGCTTGGTTTGACTGTTTCTTGATCTCTGTGGTATTATGTTAGAATTAAACAGAGGCAAATAACCTCCTTAAGGGTTATGATTGAACATGGTTGAACAGCTTTCCTTGAGGTTTCAAGTCCAAGTATTTATGATTTGGGTGATCTGTAACTACATTGTACGAGGGTGCTCGTTAAATTACTTCGCCTTATCACTCAGTGGCGACACAATCGGACTTGAAATTTGGTTTTGGTCGCGTTTAGAAGCGTGAAGCAATGTATGAATTGGTGATTGATTCGATTACGATTAAGGGAAATTACGTAGTGAAATCAAACGGTCGCTTGTGGATTTTTTATTGAGCCACGCTTTACGGGGCAAAACACAACGAGCTTTCCCATTGTCAATATTTCATACTGGATATGACATACGTGGTTTGTTGGGGAACCTAATATCTCAGTTATATATATCGCGCACCTTCTTTCGGAGATTTTTTAAAAATCGATATATACATATAACTGAGATATTAGGTTCCTCAACCGACCACTTATGTCATATCCAGTATGAAATATTGACAATGGGAAAGCTGTCGACCATTTTTCACACGCCGGACAACAAGTGTCAACCTGAGACCACTTCACGGCAATTTAGGCGCAATCTGTAAAGTTTTTGAGTGGTTCTACAATTGTGTAGTATTAGGCTGATTCACCACCGAATAGCTGAAAAACCTGCTCGTTGTGGCAAGGAAAAAGTTCTCTTCCGCCACCAACATGGGCGAATTGAAAGAATGATGCTATCCACTGTATTTTCAAGTCCATTTAGGCTTGTGTGCTTTATTTCTGTTTCCAAACTTGAAAACCGGCAGAGTTTTAAAACGAGGTTATCATCGCCGAAGGGACCTACCGTTCAGATCTCCAGAAATCATAGTGTTCAGACGAGTTAAAGAAATCGGAGTATCAAAGAGTTAGCTATATAGAGAACAAACGCAGACCAGTTTAGGAGCAAACACTTTTCGTTTTTCTTTCTGTTAAGACTTATTCGGACGGTTTTTTGTTTTCTAATAAAAATATCTATCTTGTTATCTTGAGAAGTTGATTAGCTTAGTAAAGCCTGAAGTAATTTAGCGCTTTCTAATGGTTTCTCTTACTCTTGGTTTCTTTTATAGTATATCTACAGGCACTTGATCCTATAGTGCAAGTTGCAATATAAATCTACTTTAATCAAAACCTGTCGATATGTTTATACTTATACTATACACACACACACACATGTATATTATTGCCTCAGATTCCTTCCTCATTTCACTTACCTCATCACTTGTGCCGTCCGTTCGCGCCCGCTCGCCTTCAACGCCAGTCGCCGCAGTGTCAGTGCTGCGCTTGTATAGGAAACGTGTTGGAATTTCTATGCATGCAATGTTGTTGTACAGCACGGAAAATGTGATGACGGTCAGCCACAGCAGTAAGGGCGTCGACGTGCACCCGTGTTTCATATGCATTTTCGTTGCGTTTAATTGTCACAACGCCTTTTCAATTTAACTAACAATCCGATATTCTGAAGTGTTAATGTTTTTAAATATTTATGGCCTTTTTGTTTTTACTTTCTAACAACTTTGTTTTTTTATTGTGTTTCTATCACAGTTTGGCACTTAAGTGTTGTGATAAAGAGTTTGAGACACAGCAGGCAGGTAAACACGTTCACACTTAGCAATTTACATCAAGCGTTATTTCAACTAATGAACCTGTTTGGCTGCAAGTAGCATTAAGAAAAGTTGTGGATATGAGTAAATTAGTAATGAAATCACATAACAAGGGTTTACTTTTGATTTTTAGGTTAAATATAGATATTTATCACTTTCCACAAATTTATATTTTCTTTTGGGTTATTTATTTTTATTGAGCACTGTTGTGATTATTTAATTTATGCATAAGCGTCACTTTTCGTTTTCAGTTCGTTTTATTATACCCTGAACGGGGTGTATTAAGTTTGCCGCGAAGCTTATAAAATATGGTAGAAAACGTTGGAGACCCTTTAAGGTACATGAATGATCAGCGTGGCGATTTGAGTGGATTCAGCCAGGCCTGTCGTCTGTATATACGAGAACTGCTCCCTCAGTTTTTGAGATTTTGATTTGAAATTTTGCTAACGTTTTCTGCTCCACAAAAAGCTGCTCGTTTGTCGGAACCGCCGATATCAGTCCACTATAGCTTAAAGATGTCATACAAACTGATCTATCAAAACTAAGTGGTTGTATGGAAAACTTTCTTATTTGAAAAGACATCTTAAGGGGTTACATGTGTTTACTAGTTTCAAAAAATCAATTTTTTTATTGTCTTGTTAAACTCTACAAAAACTCTAGATTATTGTTCTAAATTTTCAAGTTGATCCGAGTAATAGTTTCGGAGATACAGCTTTGAGAGCTTGTGCCCACGAGGCTAGTTAGGTTAAGTATGCTGCCTTTAAACGCGTTTTTCTCGAAACTGTGTTTTTGAAGTCGATTGGCAAGATTTCTCGAGAACTATTCAACCGACCTCCTTGAAATTTCACACAGGTCTTTGAGATACAATTCTTAAAGACTTGGACAAAGATTTTTTTTTGGATTACAACCATTTTTTGTAAAAATGTCTGCCGAAACCCCAATTTTCAGTTTTTGTTTCCTTCGACCAAGTTCTAAGTTAAGGTTTTAACTAAAACACGTATTTTCTCACTGTAGATGATTCTGTAAGGAGTTATCGTACCTACGCGTGCGCCGTTTTTTCCGAGGGGTCACCGAAACTGGCGTCGCAATGGTCGAGTTTAAAATATTTTTTCCAAAAATTTTAGAATTTTTTTGTTAATAGTGTACTTGTATGTTTTTAACAATAAAATGCTCTAATAAAAAAAAAAATTCTGTTTTTACCCGAGGAAACCCATCTAACCCCTTAACAAAATTTAGCATGAATTATTGTTCGATTCGAGAAATTCAAAAATCAAGAACTTATGCTATAAAAAAGCAGCTGTAGAAGGTATCATACAGCAGAAGTTACCGTTCTTTCTTCTTTTATTTACATACATATACACAACTATTGTTAACGTTTTCTAGCACCTCAACTTGTTTGTGGCGAAGCGTGCGCACATACTCTATTGACGCGCATGCGCACAGGTGTTTTGTTTGTTTGTATACCCAACTGCCGGTTCAGTTGCTTGCTTACGAGTCGCATACACAATACTTGGCTTTGTTTATAGATTCCGATATGAGCTGTCGCATTGTTTAGTCTATTCTTCAAATATGCTGTTTTGTTTCTGTAAATTGTTCGACAGTAGTTGCCACTTGTCGGCGGCCATTCTTTAGCTGCTAAGCGTGTATGTAAATGCATATTTATGTAAATAATTTTATATGTATGCATTATAACTCATTTGTACTAGTAGCACCTTGGCCGGGAGTAACCTTTTTGTGGCTTAGTGTTAGCTTACACTGCTCAAGTGCGGCAAGCAAATATTAAATAATTTCAGTCAAATGTTGGGCGTAAATATTGAATTAGCTTACGGCGGCGCCAAAGGTCACCCATGATAAGAAAGTGGTAAGCAGCTCTCTGAAGAAAATGGGAAATCTCTAGACATTCTTAACGGTAAACTTGAAATCTCAATGCAAAATCAAGATAAAAAGAAATGCAGAAGGGGTTCTAACCCCTGATAAAAACTGTAAATAATTTTAAATTTAATCCATTTATAATGTCAAGGTATCGCAGCTGCATAAAGAGAAGCAACAAAGCTGTAATTGGCTAAAAGATGGAGAATAAGAAACCAGTGATGGAAGGATAAGGAACTAACGAAGCTGTTGAGATCCCCCTACAATAATATAATAGTAATTAATTTTATATAGTCGTTACTATATAATTAATAAACGGTTTTCTTCACCTAATATGTCAAAGCCAAAGCTTTCTTCTTCTTTTTTTACTGCCTGAGCAAATCTACATATTATATATCTGTTGTATACTCTCGCAAGGTATTGCTTTGAGTCTTTAGATGCCCAAGGCGTCTTTATAAAGTTTAGCTAATGTTTGCTATCGTTTATGCACTAAAGATCATCAATTCTGTTTTCTACTCCATACTCTGAGAATCTTCTAAAAAGTTTTAGTTCTGTGCATATAAAAGTTTTAAGATTAGAAATCTTTACATCGAATAATAATTGTTTTTCAAAATATTCTCAATTAAGATCACACTTTTGCATGTGTTTGAACCAAGTGTCGAAGAACTTTTGTCACTCAATTGAGTTATCTCCAAAAAAAAAAAGAAACGTTGCCTTCTTAGTTTATTAGTTTTGTACGGGAATAAAAATAAGTCATTCGATGCCAAGTCCGAACTTTTCCGGTGAATAACTCATCAAACCGATGTTTTAACTGCACAAAAATGCAGTACTTTCAGTCGATGGGCGAGAGCTAGCATTGTCGCGGTGAAGAGAGATCCGTCTTGAGCGGTTAGTTTTCCTGATTTCTTGAAAGACAACTGGCAAGCAAATGGTTGTGTAAAATTCAGGTTTCACTGTTCTGTGTAGTTCTAGAGGCATGGTTGTGATATGTTCCGTTTTTCTAAAAAACAGGCAACCAATTGCGTGAAAGTGCTTCTTGCGCAAACAACATCTTTTGGATTCAGCTCATTTTGTTACATGTTACATTGTCATAGACGTGTTTGGAAACAGCGTTACCGTATTTTTCTTTCTCTAACCAATCGACACGAGTCTTTTTTTGAGCGATCCACAAACTATGTGGGGTCGGGTCAACGTGAAACACATTTTTTACAATCAAATATTCAAGTATTATTGAAGTTGAGTTGCCAGATGGCAATACTAGGGTTGCCAAATCCCGAAACTTAAAAGGCAACCTACATACGTAATTACTTAAAGGAAGTATTTGTCTGAAAGTTTATCTTTACGGAGGACTATTTCAAGGCTATGTCTGGCTTGAGTTTGATGATAGTCCCAGTATAGATCAAATGTTAGAATAGGTTTGAGAACCCTTTCTTCCTTTAAGGGGTTACCTCGGGTAAAAAACAGACTTGTGTCAACAAGTTTTTGTTACAAACAAACACTATTATCAAAGAATTCTGAAATTTTTGGAAAAATTTATTTTATACTCGGTCATTATGATGCCATTTCCGGTGACCCTTCGGAAAAAAGATGCGCCCGCGTTATAACTTGGACGAAGCAAAAAAAAAAACTAAAAATTGAGTTTTTGGCAGACAATTTTACAAAAAAAAAAAGAAAAATTTCGCGAACTTTTTTTTCACATAGTTGTAATTGAAAAAAAATCTTTCGTCCAAGTCTTTAAGAACTGTATATCAAAGACCTGTGTAAAGTTCCATGAAGACCTGTTGAGTAGTTCTCGACAAATCTTGCCAATCGACTTCAAAAACACAGTTTCGAGAAAAAACGCGTTTAAAGACAGCGTACTTAGTCTAGCCCACAAATTCTCAAGGCTGTATCTCCGAAACTCGGATTACTCTGATCAACTTGAAAATTAAGAACAATATTCTATAGATGTTGAATTTAATAAAAGCGTTTGATTTTTTGAAACCGTAAACCCATGAAAGGCCTTAAGGGTCATAATGAATTCAAAAACCTTTCTTTTGTGCGCATTTTTAGAGTGTTTTGACTGCGTTTACTATTCTTAAGGGTGTCCCTAAATTAACGCAAGATTGGAATTAAACAAAGGAAATAATAAGGAATTAAATATTGGAAACAAATACAGCAAGCTTCCATAAGGAATTGGAAATTAAAACTAAGAAATTGTACGGAATTATGAATCAATATTTCAGACCCCAGGAACTATTTATAAAAAAATGTTAAATTAATGTCTATTCACCCTACAATCAATAATTGAAAATTCGGATAGATGAAGGTGAAAATTTTTCATGTTTCAGATTTCAAAATAAATATTATTTTTACGTTTTGGTAAATTTTTTCCACTTCAACTCGACAGTTAAAAAAAATACCGCTACTTTGAAGATCGCAATGCTTCTATCTGTTATAACCCAGCTTTATCTTCTCTATTTATGTATTGCGTTTACAAGATTTTCTACTTTTGGACAAAATCGGCTGATGATGATGTAAAATTGCAGTAATTTCACATTTCGCTTTGTAAAATATTTTTCATATGCGCTTTCTTAAGCCACAGTCTTTTATAAGGTATTCCAAATAGCACCCACCAATAGGAGCACTATTAATATATTTATGTTTTATTTCACCATTTCGTAAACTTATGTAAATGTTTACTTTGTGATTTATAACATTATTAGCAATCACTTGAATTTTGTTGATTTTGGTTGGTATGTGTACGTTTTGGCCAAGTTAGCAGCACAATCAGTTTCATTCATAATTTCTAGAGAAATACAATAATAATAAAGAATTGATAAAAAAATAAGATTATGACTAATTAAGTAAAAATGTAGCGGTACTCATATACTATATTCCGCAATGCTACTCAACTTGACATTGATACCAGTTTGCTTGGGTTCTTATCTGTTAGCGTTTAACGGCTTGGAAGCAGGTGGCAACATGTTATGATGAAATTATTATACGAGGTGTTGTAAATCATTGCCAAATGTCAATAACTGTAAAATACTATACCACCTTATAGTAACGGGTGATCCAAGTAGAGATACTTGTTCCAATAGTATTTGTTTTAGACAGCTCACGATGAGTCATTTCAAGCTGTCCTGTTATTTTTGTTCCGTATTGTTAGTATTTCGTCATTGAAAAAAATGAACGATTACAAATCGTTCAACTTTATTACGAAAATTCCGATTCTGTAAAGACCCTCAACTTATGGTCAACATAATCGGCCTACAGAGCGTACTGTTCGCAACACCATCACCCTTCTTGAGACCCAGCATTCATTACTGGATAATATTCGACCGAATAGATCAGGTTTTCAAAAATGATGCCGATGAGAACGTGACCGTCAATGGCGACCGTTATCGTGGCATTATAACCGATTATTTGATGCCTGATATTGAAGCTTGTGATCTCGGCGACATTTGGTTTCAACAAGACGGTGCCACTTCCCATACATCGGTGAGCGAATAATTTCACGTTTTGGACCGGTCGATTGGCCACTAGGATCGTGTTATCACACCGTTAGACTTTTTCCTGTGGGAATATGTCTTTCAAAACATCAAGAGTGTGAATCGCCAGTTACCAGTCGAAATACACGAACAAGTCATCGAAAATTGGATTCAAAGAATGGACTATCTGAGACGTTTCGAATGATAATAAACATCCCCCCTTAAATTTGAAGTTTTTGTGTTTTTTCTTTAAAAAAATAAGGAACCTCGGAATGGATCACCCTTTAATTTTTGGTTACGCCCGCACTTAGCCTTTCCTTACCTGATTTTATTTGCTTTGGAAAATTTTTGACAGGTATATATGTAAGTATGTATATATTTATGTATGTATATGGTTTGAAGAAATAACACATATAGTATGTGTAACCATGAAATTTAAAAGAAAAGGTATGCATTCGTCACTTTACTAAATATGGGTGTTGGCCTATACTGCGACATTAACAAACTCGATCAATTTGTGTATCTATGTACATATGTATGTACAAGCGTTTGCAAAATCCAAGGGACGACCTCGACCGAGTGCTTTAACTTCGCAATCACTAGAAGGTATTTGCTTGCGCGGCTTTGCACTTCGCCGACTTCAATTAAACACGCCTGAAAATGCAACGAACGCTTGAGCGTTTATGTGTGTGCGTGCGCATGTTGTTTTTGCACTTATGAACACACAACAATAAATTAAACTTTTTGCACACACATACAAACTTTTGTATACGTTTATTTGCACATTTACATGTACGTATGTGTACATATATATGTAAATGTGATATGCTCATATGTATTTATGTGTATTTGTGCCTCATAGGATATTTTTTTCACTGTGTGTGTGTTCACAATAAGCGAAGTCAATGCTGATTAACCAACTCAATTGGTAATCTAAAGGCGGCTGTCAGAAATATTTAGTACAGCGTTAAACATACTCTGGGCCCACGAACGCAATGCTTTCGAAGGTCGATGCCTAACTACGACTAAACTCTATGTCAATAGTCTTATCTATTTATAGCAAGACACTAAATAATTATTAATTGCGTATTTATTGCACGTACTACACTATTGTTTACTTACATAAGTATGTACATATGTACATATACATATATATATATATATATATATATACATGTATATATAACTAAGCAATTTAACGCATGAATCATAATCGAGCGCGCAGCTTGAGTATAAATAGCTGAACGCATACTTATCATTAAGCTAATAGAAGGCTTACAAAAGAACTATTCGGTACTTCCAACGGCGCTGCCAGAAGACTCCCTCCCGCCATCAAGCATACATACATATTTACGTAAGTATGTAACATACATTCACGTAGAGTTCGCAACCACACGCATATGTTATGAATATTTCAAATAAACTAAATTTTTTATTGATAAAAAATGCAAACAAGTTAACTTCGGCTGGACCGAAGCTATAATACCATTCACAGGTGCATTATGTCTAGTTCAAAATGGAATAAAAATGCAGCTATACTCATTTTATTAGGTCAATTTGTGTGGCAGCTATATTCTATAGCGATTCGATATCGGCGGTTTCGAAAAATGAGCAGCTTCTCGGGGAGAAAAGAATGCTTAGAAAATTTCAGATCAATGCCTCACAAACCGAAGGATCTTATTATTCCACTTATGCGGTTAAAGCCGACTTTACAACAGCACATCAGTCGTCCTTCCTTTTAGCTGTTTGGCGCCAATTGGAGATTCCAAGTGTACCCAGGTCGGCCACATGGTCTTTCCAACGGAGTGGAGGTCTTCCTCTTCCTCTGCTTCCCCGGGGGGTACTGCGTCGAATACTCATAGAGCTGGAGTGCTTTCATGCTGTCTCTTAATTCGCTGAACTATGTCAATGCCGTGGTATAACTAGTACAGCTCATGGTTCCATCGACTGCAGTACTCTCCGTTACCGATGCGCAAAGGTTCATAAATCTTTTGCGGAACCTTCACGGTTCGTCGACTCATCAGCGGTAGTGACTTGTAGAATTTGGTCTTTGCTCGTCGTTGGATTTCGAGACTGATGTTGTTGTTGGTGTTAATGCTGGTTGCAATATAGACGAAATCAACAGTAACGTAGGAGTCAAATCGCGAGTACGACGACTGTTTGTTTGATGACAGGAGATATTTCGTCTTGCTCTCGTTCACTACCAGACCCCTTTTGTTTCACTTTTTTGTTCAACCTGGAGACAGCAGAACTAACGGCGCGGTTGTCGTGGCCAATGATATCGATGTACTCCACCAGTTGTACACTGTTGTAGAATATTATACCTTGTCTTTTCACATCTGCAGCTCGAATTATTTACTCTAAGAGTGGATTGAAGAAGTCGCTCGAAAGGGAGTCGTTTTGTCTGAAACCTGGTTTGGTATCGAACGGCTGGTAGAGGTCCTTCCCGCTCCTGACGGAGATTATGTTATTGCTTAACGTCAATATTGCTATTTAAATAGCTCGGCCGGCAATCCATCGTCAACCGCCGCTTTGTTTTTCTTCAGAGGGGTTATCGCTATTCGGACTTCTTCATGGTCGGGCAATGGAACGTCTGCTCCATCGTCATCGATTGGGGAATCGGGTTGACCGTCTCCTGGTGTTATGCTTTCACTGCCATTCAGGAGGCTGAGGAAGTGTTCCCTCCATAACTTCAGTATATACAGACTAAATCAACTCAGCTCGTCACACTGATTATTTTTACGTTTCCCGCTGAATATTACAAACTTCGTGGAAAACTTAATGTTAGCCTGTTCAGGGTATAAAATACTCAAAGATCGCTTAAAAATAGCCGCCCACTAAGTGTGCATTATCAGAAAGTGCAAAAATTTTCCCGACAGGGAGTCGTATGGTCTTCCATGGTCCCAACTGCGTTCGGCCACATTTCTTTCATTCACTTGTATGTATGTATGCGTGTAAATATCTGTCGTTGTCTTCTTATTACATTCCTTTATTGCAATTGTCAGCGCGCTTGTTCGCTTGCAACTCCTTTGCTTTCTTCGCAGCGATTTCTTTTGTATTTTTCAATTCGGTCGTTGTTTTTGTTTTGGCACTACTAGCATTTGCTTTTTGTTTTCTATTTCTACGATTCTTATTAAAATATTATTGTGGCAATTGGCATTGCTTGTTTACATTTGCGCCCCCTTACGGCTGCCACATCAATTTGTTGCCGCCGCCAAGCAAGCAACTCCATCGTCGGCGAATTTATTTATAAATTAAAGCGTAGCGTTTTGTGTGAAACGTATAGTAATGTCAGGTTTAAGTTGTTTATGTTTATCATTGCATTTGCTTGCATATTTATACCCTGAACAGAGAAATATTAAGTTTGCCATGAATTGGGAAGCCTTGGAGACTTAAAAAATAGATACTCTAAGTGTTTAGCTTGACGAGCAGAGTTGATTTAGACATGTCAGTCTGTATATAGATGAATTAGTTCTTAAGTTTTTGGGATATTGATCTGAAATTTTGCGTATGTCTTTTTCTCCCAAAGAAGCTTTCATTCATCGGAATCGGCAATATCGCAATCAAGTCTTTGTTTAAAAAACTTTTTTATTAGTGAAGATATATTTATGAAATTTGGCGCAGTTTATTGCCACAGGTAGCGCTATAATCTCCAAACATATTGTTCAGATCGAACTACTATAGCATATAGCTACCATACAAACTGAACGATCGAAGTCAAGTCCTTGTATGGAAAACTTTTTTATTTGATGGTAAATATTCTCGTAATTTGGCACAGTTTATTGACTAAGGTAATGCTATATTCTCCGAAGTTACTGCTGAGATCGGACCACTATAGCTTATAGCTGCCATACATACTGAACGATCTAAGTCAGGTCTTTGTATGGAAAACGTTTTTATTTGATGAGATATCTCTACGATATTTTGCACAGCTTATTGCCTAAGATAATGCTACAATCTTTGAACATATTGTTCAGATCGAAACACTATAGCTTATAGTTGTCATACAAACTAAACGATCGATTTCAGTGTTTCTATGGAAAACTTTCTTTTTTGACGATATATCTTCACGAAATTTGGCGCAGCTTATTGTCTAAAATAATGCTACAATCTTCGAAAATACTACTCAGATCGGATTACTACAGCTTATAGCTGTCATACAAACTGAACGATTTAAGCCAAGTCTTTGTATGGAAAACTTTTTTATTTGACGATAAATCTTCACCAAAATTTGGCACAGCTGATTGGCCAAGATAATGCTACAATCTACGAAGATATTGCTTAGATCGAACCACTATAGTATGTAGCTGAAATACAAAATGATCGGCCTAAATCAAGTTCTTGTATGAGAAACTTTTTTATTTGTGAAGGGTATTATAGCTTCGGTGCACCCGATTTTTCTTGTTTTATTTTTTATTGTAAATTATTATTTTTGATACAACATTTACGCTGCGCTATCACATAAGTAACGATATCCATACAAACATTCATATATGGAAACATACTGCATACTTTCCTACATGCATACTACATCCCTGCATACACTATACACACTTATATATACGCACAATTATCCGCTTGCATTGCGTGCATTTCTCTTTTATTTCGCTTTTCTCTCGCGCTCTTTGTTTTGTTTAATAAATAATATGCCAAAACTTTGCCTATTAACTTTTGTGCACTTCACATTGCTCTTCCTCTTCTTCTACTACTCATTTAGATTTTGTTTATGAATGAATTGGTTGTTTCTTCGGCGGCAGCAAGCGAAAAACACACACACAAGCACATGTATGCATATTTGCAGCTTTTAATACTTGCACTTGTTTGTTGTTGTTGCTAATGTGGTTGTTGTTATTGTTGTTTCAACGCTTGATTTGTTTAGTCTTTGGCATTATCAGCGCATTGAAAGTGAAACGCACTGACCTATAATAACAATACTATGTAATCGCATGCAGCTCGCTCCTCATGCCAGCTACATATGTACATACATACATATGTACATATGTAAAAGCTTCCATACTGCATTGTGCTCGATTTGTTGTTGTTGCGCTTATTAGCGATTAAACAACTACTATTTTGTTTCTGTTCTAAATGCGGAAAATCGGAAAATAACACAAACTGCACTATTTGTTGCATGCAGCGCTTCGCGTGCCCCCTTTTTTGGTCAATTGTTTAAGGCCAACAAGGCATTGAACTAAACATTTTCAATTCTTTTTTCGAAGCACCGTTAAATAAAAGCATGCTGAACTGGGAATAAAATTCACCGAAGTTGTTCAAAAACCCTAGTGATTCCGGTTACTTTCTGTTAAGCTTTTGGGAAGTAGAGCATAAAAAAATCCAGGTTTTGTTTATGTTCTTAGATGTCTTGTAATAGGCAAGTGAAAGCCTTAACCGATCCTTCAATACCATTTTTGTAAGTTCCAACTTATATGAATTCGAACGCGGTTATATTTAAATGGCCGAAATGTATCCAGTAGTTTTTAAGAGAAGTTTTATGATGGAGGTGCTTTTTGTGACGATTCATTTAAAAACGCTAGTGTATTCTTCTACATTTAAAATATATTTCTTAGCTCCTTTTAACTCTTTAATCCTTTTTATTCGAAAAAATTAGGAAAGTTTAGGACAAACCATTTGTATGACGGCAGGAGAATTTGATCTGCTTAGAGTGGATTCCTCGCTAATCCTTATAAAAATATATTTTTGTAAACTTTGGAGGATATGTGTGGATATCAAAACAATGCGTTGATTAGCGCTCCAAATAATAATTTCAGAAAACATGTTCCAATTGGTCAGACAAAAGGCACATCTTTTCCCCCTTTGGTTGTGTTCGAGACCGAGCCGCTAAAACCTCTGCCGTGCTATGGGTTCGGCACCCAGCCGCAGTGCGACTACTAACTGAATTGAATTTTCAATTCCACCTACCTTTAAGTTTAAACCACAGCCACCACGAATCTCTCCAAAGGGCCAAACCCAATTACCAGACTAGACCGAACTCTAAGAGCTAACTGCTCCTCGTGATACCAGATTTAAGTCTCCGGTCAGACTCTGTAGCTTTTGCTGCTATCACTTAAGCACCCCTCAAACTCTATGACTGAACTTCAAATGTTTTTTTCATTCAAAGTCTATAATATAATTTCAAGCTGAGCATTCTATCACCATTTCTGAAAAGACTATGCTGAAATTCACAGGCAAGTCAAAAAAAACAGACTTAGGGAATATTGGTTTTTAGTCGCTTCTTACGACAGGCATACCTTACCACGGGCAAATTCTACCCCTGCCTGCTGGGGGAGACATCTCTACAGTCATAATTTCTAACGTATAAAAATTCTCTTCATCGTTGGTATCAGCATCTCGAGTACATGTCGATAACTGCTTTCTGTTAATACCTGATGGTGTCAGAGGAAGGGGAGGCTTTGACTGTGCTTGAAAGACCAAAACCGCCAATTCTTTTATGGGGTCAATTAAGAGTAAGCTCAGTTTAGAAAAATATAATCGGATTCATTTCATTGTATCTAAAAGGACGTGGCGGACATTGGAACTCTGATATAGTGTGCCGACTTTAAAAATTAATAAAATATTTATGCTCATAAACCACACAAACACATTTTATAAGGTACTGAGCACGGAACAGCTTTACATACGCACTATAGCAACATGTTGCAAAAGTATAATTATTGATATTATGATAAACTCCTTTAAGGATTGATAACAATTGATATTTACCTAGTGTTAGAATCATTATAGGTAGCACGCGGGGAATTATCGAACACAATTCGTAGGCTCAGGGCTTTTTTTCGCAAATACTGCTTGCTATTGACCTCATTATGTTTTTGGTGTTATGTTATGGTTTCAATAGCAGTGATATTTACTCACACAAGTTCTGCGAAGTCGACAAATTTTGCTTCAAGTGTAATCGTATGAGCGCGGCGGACTTGGTTGGTACATAGTTATTTATCTACTAATTGCGAATATTCTTCGTTCGATGCTGATTTTGTTTGTACTAAATATTTGGTAAAGAGCAGTCTAGTTTTGAAAATTTACATCCTTGGAGCCTAAATTGATTAAAAGCGAGATATGTTTCAGTAAAGAAATGGCCTGCAAATACATACATATGTTCAAAGGATTTTACTCGTATACTGCCTCATAGAGGACCGGCAATAGTACTTTCTTTCCACATTATATTGTTGGAGATAGTTTTCAGTTCTTTTAAGAAATGTTCAGTCTTTTTTAGAATGATAATCCAAAGTGTTGGAATTTCAAATAGCATTATTATGATAGATTCACTGAATTCAAGCAATTTGAAATCAATTAAGACTTCTCTCGGGTGCAATAAATCTTAATTACGAATAAGTTTGTCGTAATTTGTTTACAGCGAAACCATAGTCCAAGACTATAATGCGCTGTTTATCGGTAATGTTATTAAGGTCTAAGTTTAGTGCTATATGATTGTATTGATAATTACATTAAGTAATTATTCTCAGCGTAATAATACGCATTAATTATTTCTAAGAAGCAACTTCGACTTTCTAATATTACATTAGATTTGTAATTATAAACTAATATTAAGTAAGATTAATGGAATTTCATCTTAAAACTACCAATCTACATATATAATTCCCTCAGATTTTTATTCTCTGAACAGTGCATATTAAGTTTGCGACGGGGTTTGTAACAAGCAGAAGGGAAAGTAAGGGTTTCACCTTTGTAAAGTATATATTCTTCATCCTCTTTATTAGCGTAGACACCGGTTATGCGGTTATGGAGTTTACAACTGCTCGCCAGTCGTTCTGCTATTTCGCTGTTTGGCGTGATGCTTGGACGATAGAGGCATGTGTAGAGGTTCATGCAAGTGAGGAAAGTTCTTTGGGCGTCATTCACTTGGGAGTGGACAGAAATAATTCTTTTACATATGGCTCAAGCAGCTCACGACTTCCGGTCTTAGACCTAGTATTCTCTGGGTAGTCAAAAAGCATCCGTTTGACGGCGGGATAAAGTGAGAAGCCCAAACATTGGTTTTGCGCTGGGTTTGGGAAACGACATGTAAAAAATGCACCCGACCCAAAGTAGAAAACAGCCTCGGATGAGAGACCCCCTTTTATAAAGTATATACGAGTTTACAATTTGTAAGCGTGATGAGCTCAGGCGACTTAGCCTTGTCGGGCTGTCCGTCCGCTCGGTCGTCCTTTTGTATATACGCAAATTATGCAACTGAGATATCAATTTAAAATTTGCACATTTGTTGGAATCACTACATAAACTGACCAATCAAATTCGGGTCCTTGTAACCACATTTTTTTATCTGACAAGATATCTTCATTTTTCAGGAATCGTTATTCAAAGCAACGCTATGATCTCTGAACTTCATGAATATTAGTTGTAGCTAATAACTGTCATACAAACCGCCCAATCAAAATCAAGTCTTTGTATGGAAACCTTTTTATTTAATGAGCCAAGGCTTTTTACTTCGCAAGACAATATTCTAATCTCCAAACAAATTGTTTAGATGGGACCGCTACAGCATATAGCTGCGATTAAGATCAAGATACAGATCTTTTTATGCTCTTTTCTGCTTTAAAAAATGGAGCTGTGAAGTGTGTTACAGGTATTTTTTTCTTGTTTGAAGCCCTTCTCTCTGTTATCCTACAATAATCAATTGCTTGAGTGTTGGCTTCGATTTTTGATCGTGAACTCAGTCGTGGACTTGATCGAATAACTCGGTTTCTTATTTAATTCGGAGTGTAGGGAAAAAAGCAAAATAAAATCACTACAAGTTCAGCATATCCAACCGTAGACGTCAGCAGCTGAGGCGCATTTAGCCGTCACCGCAATACAATTAAATGGTGTAATGAACTGCCAGCCGGTATTAATTATCTACACCAGACCGCACACGTGCACCGTAGGGAAAATTATAATTTGCAAGCGAAAAATGTTTAAAAATAACTACAAATAAGTGGGGGTTTCGGTTGATATGCCAATATTTACAGATTAATATGTATGTGCGTTTAACTGCTGAATTCGAATTCCGCGAAAATGTTTAAAGCAGAAGCTGTACAAAATAAAAGTGAACAATTTTGTAAGGAATGCCACCAAAAGGGAATAAATTGAATTAAAATGCGCGCAAAAAATGCGAGAAAAAAGAAAACTTGCCAAGCCGCTGATGGCAGCAGCTGAGCGTGCGACAAGCGGCGCATAAAAAAGCACGACAACAAATCAGTGACGATCCTTGGGATTCCTACAGATTAAAATCTTTAGCCGCACTTTGGGCGTTAACGCAGTTAAACGAAATAAAAAACAGAAATCCGCATGAATTAAAACAATGAAAAAGGGCGCTAAAAGCATTTAGCGCGAAATGAGATTTGTTAAGCGATTGCGGATATCGCAGGTGTGGCAACGTAGGGGCGTAAACGGCGTGGTTGCTGAGTGTGAAAACTGGTTTCCTTGCACACCAATTTTTTATGCATGCAAATAAATATATGTACATACATATGTATTTGCCGGCAAATGTGTGAAATTGCATGTATTTGCTCACACCATAATTTGTGCATGGCAGCTGCATCCTAAAACTATTAAATTGCAAAAAGAAAATCGAAAAATTGAAAATCAGTTGCACTTTTTGCACACACTGTTATGGCTAGCAGACAATTGATGTCGCGAGTTTATTTATTTTGATTGCGGCATGCGCAAATGTGTCAAATATTTCAAAAGGAAAAATAATAAAAATTAATAAAAGAAAAAAATTCAATAAAACTGTTAAAAAAATCAGTTTTGTTGTTGCACAAAAATGTTGCAGAAATTTCACTAGTTCGTCGTGAAAAATAAAAATAATAAAAAAAGAAATAAAATATTAAAAAAATAAAACGTTTTTAATGTGTTTTTCCAAGTCTGCACTTTTTGTGGTGACAGCTGTTTTGAGCACTAAAAAAACAACAATTCTTACAAAGTAATTGTCAGCGTAGTGCAGAAACAGCTGTTGACGAAGCTTATGCAATATTCAGCAGCTACTAGTTTTATACAAATAAAAGGCATTCAATTTGGTAAATATTTATGACCTTATAATTGTCTACGCAAGTTGGATTACGTAACGGTAATCGGCCCTCACGCTATTCAAACTCTTGAAATATGTATGTGGATACTATACATAAAGGGTTATAGATTTTTGCATGAGTTTGAACTAATTGTTGAAGAACTCTTGTCAATTTGATTGAGATATCTCCAAAACAAGCCTTTTGAACGCATCTACCACCTCTTCAGGTGTCGAAAAACGTTGATCTCTTAGCTTATTTTTAACGAACGGTAATATAAAGAACTCACACGGTGCCAAGTCAGAACTACATATACGATGGATGACTCATCAAATTGATGTTTTGAGTGCTCAAAAAACCAGTTGTTTTAGGCGATGTGTAAGGGCTCGCATTGTCGTGGGGAAGAGGATCCGCCTTATTAGTTTTCTTGATTTCTTGAAAGACAACTGGCAAACTAATGGCGAGAAGTACGATTCTGACATCGTGGCGGCGGCAGTTCTTATAGATGCTCTTCAACCGCTTATAGTCATAGAATTTATCTTTGGTACCATCGACTTTCTCTTCCGTCGGGGCGTGAGCTCAAATCAGCGATATGTTGAAGAACTTGTTTTTGATGCAGATTGTGGCTAGACGTGCACTCTTTCCCACCAAAGCCCCGTTTATATGGCCACTGTAGTAAATGCCACAAGGACCTACTCGTCTCAGTCCTTGTCAACCAGCTGGGCAGCGACAACTTTCAAATTAAGGGACCGGATGTATATCCTTAAATCTTAATCCTTAATGCGTTTGCTATTGGCATCATCAAAAAGGTGGTCTCTTATCCGAGGCTATTTTCTTCTTTTTATTGGCAGTCTTTTTAAATGGCAGGTCAAAAACCCAGCGCACAACCCTGGGGAGGGATATTTCGCTTTCTAACTTTACCTCGCCTTCAAACGGATGTTTTTTGCCTACACAGAGGATACTTGTTCTAACATTTAAACAAATAAATAATAGAATAATAACTACATATATGCATATATTCTAAGCCACTCAGGTTAATCTTTTTCATAGTGAAGGTATTAGTGGTAAAATTGACTTTACTAAAAAAATTCTGTAATCGCTAGGCACAGTTTAATAGAGAAGGAAAAATAAGCGTACAAGGTAAATACTTCAACCGAAGAGTCAACATTTTTTTTTTAACATTTGAAGAGGTAGAATTTGCTAACTCAAAAGATCAATTTGATTTGTAAATTACAAATGTATTTACCAAAACGATTTTTTATCCACTCCCCCTTTATTACTGATATTTGTATGTATTATTTTCTATTCGAAACTCAACTGAAATGTATATATTTTCAAAATCCAGTCTTCCATTGCAACTTTTAACTTTTAGAATTTGTTGAGATCTGTTTCAAAAACCTTAGTCTGATATGAAGCTTTTCGAGATTACTTTTTGTCTATAGATTTCCTCAGCCTATTGTCAGAGCTTTATTTATAGTTAAATCTCTTCATAGAGCCATATAATTGTTGAAACATTGACTAGGTTATTAAAATCAAAGTGCTGAAAGATGCAGCTCTTCGAAGAATTTGAAAGAAAACTAAAGTAATAACAAATAAAGTGACTGGTCAGACGATCATGTTGTTGTTGTAGCGAATCCAGAAAATCGTATAATAATATTATAGAGAAGAGAGGATATAATTAGTGATCAAACTTGATATCACAAAACAATCTAAGGAGAGAATAAATATAAAGTAGCAGATTGAGCTTGAATAAAGCTTTTGTAAGCGTAAGCCTTTGATATGTGTAAAAGCTGTCAAGGCTAGAAATCTATAAATTTCTCCTCATTAAAATCCTATATTTAGAGCACTAAAAACACCTAATCAGGCACCACCAAAGCCACCTAACCTTTATAGACGAGTACCATACTACTTTATTAATATTTTCTCGAGCGTCATAAAAACAATTCCTCGAAAATATATAATTCAGTTGTCATTCTAACTATTTAAAGATCTATGATTCTATGGCCTACATTGATAACCCACTTGTAGCTGGTGAGCAATCATCGCCTATTTCACTTTCTTCTCATCGTTAGGCAATGCTTGACAAATTGAAGGTCGGCGACATGTGAAAGGCGCAAGCGTCACAAGATTAGTATTTACCATCAAAAATTCTCGGCGAAACGTCCGGCTATAACCGCAACTCTAGTATGCTAAAAAAGTTAATTATAATGAAGATTCCTAAAATTAGATTTTTTAGTAATTTGATTACTCGTGAATTAATGACAGATGCGTAAAGCAGATTTCGTATTTCTTGAGCTGTGAATAACGCGGTTAAATAAGTACACATTTACTACATTTTTTTTAAATTCATATCAAAAAGCGGTACTCGTTTCTAGAGTAAAGTCAAGTTCATGACAAAATTTAGATGAAGTAATATACATACGTTCTTTAAACTTTGGGTGAATTTCTGACTTCAATTTTATTACATAAAAGAAAAAAGTCAAAACTTAAACACTTCACTGGCTAATCAACATACATAAGTATATCACAAAAAAATTCTAGGAAAACCAGCCAAAAAGCTCTTTCAGAAATTTTATTATAATTTCCCGAACTCATAGAAAGTTTATTAGCTCAAAACATATAACCGTTATAGTACATCTTAAACATTATTATATCTTAAACTCTAAGAAAATATTTAGAGCTCGCCTAACACTTATCACAAATGTTCCCGAATTTTTTCGGAAAATTAGCTATAATTTCCACGAACTCATGAAAAGTAGTTATTAGTAGATTTTGAAAAGTATTTTTGCTTTCTTCAAGATATATAACCGTTATAGTACACCTAAATTCTCTCGAACTCTAAAAAAAATATTTATGATATCTCCCAGGGCACGTCCACCACTTGTCACTAATTTAAATATCTTCCAACAGTAAACAATTTCCCCGAACTCAGAAAATATTTATGAGACTATTTTTAACGGTATTTTCTTATTTTTGCTTTTCACAAAATATATAACCGTTATAATGCAACGCGTTTCGACTGAATCACAAAAAGTATTATTCTAAATTGTTCAGTATTATTTTAAATTGTTCCAGTTTTTGTTGTTGCTGTTAAATTTCAGTGTGTTGTTATTGTTGTTGTTTTATTCAAGTGCGCATAATTCCAGTATATTGGTAGCTTTTATTGACTTGAGTTAAATATTTGCATGTATTTTGTCATTTGAACGTCAAAACGACTAACTAATACACATGCAAAGTGATTTGAATAAAGGCACATACACACATATACATGCATATATATGTATGTATCTTTAGCCTGTTTAATTTCAGTTAGCTTGTGTCGATTTGAATGTCAACGTCAATTATTATAATTTTTTAAAAATATTTTGCCATATTGCCGCTGCAAAAACGCTCAAAAGGCACGTACAACACTGGTTATATACCGGACAGCCGTGTAAGTAATAGTTACAAATATTTTATTAATTTTGTTTGACGCAATTCGCAAAAATACACTGCATATTTTTAGTAAAACGTATTTTTTATTGTAATTTTTTCACATTTAAATATCTTTTTTTTTAATTTTAAAATTTTTTTAATTTTTATATACTTATTTTTAGTTTTTATTTTGTTATTATATATAGTATACTTCATAAATATTTTCTTTTAATTTTACATATTTTTCAAATATTTTTATTTTTTTATTTTTTAACTTTACACTTTAAACACACAGTTTTTTTTCGCTTTTACAGCGCGAAGTTCACACAGAAAATTCACCATTTCAACCGTATTTCTCTTAAAATTATCATTTTATGTCAATAAGCTCGCGCGCCGATTAAATATCGTAATATACTATATAGTATAATACATTTTTCTAACACACCTTTTTACACACATATACACTGACTGCTCTACGTTTTGTTAGCACTTGTTGTTTACTAACTTTTTTTCACATGCAACTAAGTATTTACCTCGTTTCTATCGTACACTTTCCTCATTAGAGTTTCGTATATAACTGTTGGACTTGGCCTCAAGGCAGTTTAGTTTTAAACTGTTTTACGAATTCTCTACGCTGTTGCTCAGCTGTTTTACTTCGTTTACTCGCATGTACATACGCTCACTCGTTCCGGTTGAATGCTGCTTGCTGATCGGCGATCTTGGCTCTTGCTTGTTTGCTCAAGTGTGGCATCGCTCAGTGCGGCCACCTACTCAGTCACTTGTGTGTATAACAGTAAACTTGGTCTAGTGATAACGCGCTCTGCGCACGCTCCATTGGTTGGCGCTCGTTGCATTAGTGTAAGAGAGTAGTTACATATACAGCAGTGTTAGCGATGAGAATTGTATTCAACGCTGGCAGGTGAAAAACAGGTGAATTCAAAAGCAATTGAAAAGGCGGAAAGTTACGGAACATTCTGAATTACGTGAGGTTTGTGTATTTGCTCTTCTTCGTTTAAGCTCCGAAGTTTTATTTTATATGGTGAATGACTAACTCTTCTCCATAATATTACTCCTAATGGTATTGCGTCGTAATTTCTGTGTTCAAATGTTGGTAACCCATTGAAACCCATTTATAAATCTTTCCAAAGAAAACTTCAAGTGCCGATTTATCAGGATTATATTCGTTAATGCCTCTACATCAGTTTAGAAGTTTTAATAAAGATCTTCTCCAATATAATTTTTCTAAAAGTACTTTGAGCAAAAAATAGTAAGACTTTCTTCATAATTTTAAAATTCTCATGTTCAAAATCTATGTCGTCGCTCCGAAGGTAATACTCCTTGGCCCCAATACAATTGTGCCAATATTTTTTCCAACCCTCGAAACAGTTGTTAAAGTCAATTTTTGGAATAGCCATCAATGCGCGTAGCGATTCACGTTTAAAGTCTTCAATTGACTCAAAACGGTCTCCCCGGAGCGGTCGTATGAATTTGCTGAATAGCCAGAAGTCACATGGACCTAAATAAGGCGAATACGATGGTTGCGGCACGATATTGGTTGAAAATTTGGCGAAAAACTTCCAAAAACCAAGATATGTCGGCCCATAACTCCGCCCTCTTTTTACAAATAGCTTCGCGCAAATGACGCATAATGCTCAAATAGAATTCCTTGTTGACAGTTTGCCTAGCCAAAAGTAATTCGGGGAGTACCATATCTCCACAATCGAAGAAACCTTGATTTTTGACGTGCTTTTTTCGATTTCGGCGCACCTTTGCCTCGATATTCGGCCGCTGTTCGTCTGTTTCCGAGTCGTAAGCAAATAACTAGACTCAACAAGACTGACTCATTGCCAGAAATAATACGTTTCATGACATCCTGGTAGTCGGAAAGCATTGCTTCACAGACGTTAACGCCACGTTGTTTTTTGAAAAAAATTACTGATTTTTTAACCAATCGTGTTTTCACTTTTCTTCTGATTAGGCAAAACTGATCGTTCAAAATGAGTTTCATTGATCCTTCGGATATTGTTGATCATCAGTTGATGTTGATGACCGTTCTGGACGTGATTCATCGCCAAGGCGTGCTCGACCCTCTTTAATTAATTTGGCTATAAGATATAGCTCTGTATCTTCACAGAATTTGTCATGGATTATTGCCAAAGCCAACAGTCCAATCTGCAAACCAATTGTTTACATCGGATCACTAGAGCATATATCTGTCATTTGAACTTATTGATCAATATCAAGATAAATATCTTTCTTTTGAAGGGTATTATGCTTAGGTGTTGCCGCCGTTAACATTTTATATTGTTTCAATTTGACGTTGGGTACAAAAACTATCTCGAAGGCCTTGTTCATTCAGTTTTAGCGCTCAAAATTGACTCCCTTTAACAAGAGAGTAAACTCTTAGTTACTTAATCGTTCTCAATTGATCAACTCAGCTTCTTCGATTACTCCACGCACTTCAGCGTTGCATTACAACAAAACGCATACATACATATATATATGAATAAACAGCAATGTGAGTATGTAAACAATTTCAGTGCGTGATTTTCTTCGCCGACACTTTAGCAGTGATAATGCAACACTCCACACAAGCATACATACATATTCCCTGCAATTGCCGGTGCCAGATAGCGCATATGTGTGCATGGGTATGTGCTTGGCGCCGGCAATGCTAATGTCTGCAATCTGATGCGATAATTTGCAATCACTGTCACCTAATTATAAAGCAAATATATATTTATGTTGCTTACTTGTAAATATGTCCATATTTTGTACTAGCAAATAAGTTGTGAATTTTACCAAGAACTAGCGCACTTGTAAAGGGAGTGGTTCAATAAGGGCGTGTGAACTAATTTCAAAGAATCCCGGTGAAATTATGTCTCACTTGAAAACTACTAAAAGCTTTCCTGAAAGTAAGCAATAAATTGCAACCTCCTAGGTATTGCTTTTGGGTGCCTTTTACACTCGTATCAACAATAGATTTGCTTATGTGGAATTAAGGTAAGATATTGTTGACCTTAAGTTTGAAAGTGTCTGTCCAATTTAAATCTGGGGTAAGTGGGGGTAATGTGTAGAGCTTGAATTACCATTGGATCAAATTTTGACAAAAATACTACATTTTCACATATTTTAAAACAAATAGTGCCTTAAGCTTTTTGGTTTTGCTGGTTTCGGTCCATTTTTAGAGCGCCATTCGCTGGATTGTAGGACAGTTCCGATGTCATATTCATAAACCCACGTCTGTCACTAATATTAATGCGTATGATGAATGTAGAGTTCGCAGCTTCGTCGCCGTCATTTTTGTAAAAAGTTCAAGTCTTTTCATATCCAAAACATTTACGAAAATGTCGATCTCTAAGAGTTGCTGAGATCCTCTGCTACCTCTCTGTTGCCAACACAATGATTTTATCTTTTTCAATGTTATTAACAGAGGTGGATAGAAGATTCGCATCAGGCAAGTTTTCGATGATTTCACTGAATACCTTGTGTCTCCCAAATACTTGTGTTCGTCATAAAGAAGACTACGCAAAGATTAGGTGAGGTTGAGTTAATCTGGTAGGCCAATAA
This sequence comes from Bactrocera tryoni, assembly GCF_016617805.1. Classification (NCBI taxonomy): domain Eukaryota; kingdom Metazoa; phylum Arthropoda; class Insecta; order Diptera; family Tephritidae; genus Bactrocera; species Bactrocera tryoni. The sequence goes on along the minus strand of NC_052502.1, from coordinate 49,313,065 downwards.
ACCACACATAAACCAGTGTTGGTCCTTTGCGTTACCAGAAGCAGTTCAATTGCTAGGTCCAAGAGGAGTAGTCATCCTTTATAATGCCTGCGCTTAACGTGAATTTTAACAGACTCTGCGGCCTCACTATCGACTCCTCCTCTAATGTATAATACCGTAGGGATCCCAGATGCTTACAGCGTAGTCTTGCCAATGCGGGACAAGTGCACAAGAGATGCTCCATTGTTTCCCAGGTGCCCTGCTCTAGACTACCCAAAAGACGTGTGCATAATTTTTAGCACGTTCCCAGCCGTGATTTCATTAGAAACTAAATTCCAAACAAACTCGTTCCATTTTTTTGCATGCCAAAAATTCCCCTATCAAATTTGGAGATCAGACTTCACACGAACATAAAACTAATTATATCAATCTACGAAAAAATGATCCGGCTTGTGCGCGCAGTTTAATGGGATGGATGGGGTCAAATTCACAACCAGAAAGATTCTGATTATCAGTATTATATCTTTTTTTGGTAAAAACTTATAGCTCTTGTAAATCTAGTCATTATAACCGCTTTAAGGTTCGTCAATTCGGAGTAGAGATAATTGCGGGGATATTATTGGCTTTATATGAAGGTCGGTAGGGATTTATCGTATTCTCCATATTTTTTGTGATCCGTGCTTTCAAAGCTAGTCAAAGTCTGTCTATCCTCGTTATTGATAGCATCAAGCTCTGCATTATTCCATTCATTTAGGTGTCTGCTCATAACGGAATCGCTGGAAACTGCAAGCAAAATTAACAAGTGAGAGCACACATGTCTTTTTTACAACGGGTTGGCTTCCTCTCCGTTGCTCTCTTGCTTTCTAGCGCTGGACCTACGGACCTCGTTTGCGCTTAGCAATCGATGGTCAACAACTATCTTCTTTCCAACTGCGAAGTCCTTCTGGTTTATAGTAGAATGAAGGAGATCCACTCAACCACTTGCACTCAGTAAAGCTCATCATTCCGTAATCTTAGGAGTTTTTACTGTGCATTTTTCAAGAGGTATACATGTGACAAAGCTAATCTTGTCGTAGATTATCAAAATTGTATGGTGTATGGAGGTGGCCTTTGAAAAACTGAAATTTGAACGTCTCAGCAGTTATAGGTTGGAAGGACTTTTCGGAATTGTCAAAATTGATATCAGCAACCTCAGTAAATTTGCGTTCAGGTTCAAAGCTCTTTGTCTATTTATGAGTTCTTGGTATCACAATGAACTGGTGTTCGCAGCTGTCCATGTGAGATCCTTGTCGGCTTTTGTCATATGATCGCCTTTTTAACTTAACTTATGACGTTATTGAATAAAAATGTTAAGCTTTAATAAAAAGTAATCAATACCTTTTTTATAATTTGTTGATTGTTGTCAGATTACAGCCCATGCTTTTATAAACAACTCCAGCCAAAATCTCTTAAAACCAATCAACCCTCAAAATGAAGTACACGTTTGACAACTGAGATATTATAATAGTTTTAAAATACAATAGCGATAATTTTCTGATTGTACAGAATAACTACATATTCTGTTAATTATTCGATATATTAGTCCTTATTTTAAATCCAAATGATAATTCCAAGTCCGTGTTGTGTCGCCAGTATAGCTCATAAAGCAAGCAGGATTAAGCAAATTCTACGAAATACGGAATTCACAAACATTTACAAGCTTTTCCCAATTAAAAATGTTTTTACCCCACTACGTGTCAATTGATTAGACCAGAGGTGTAATAAGGCTAACCAGCATTTCTTAGTCGTTACCCAGAACTACGTCTATAATTCGCATTGCAGTGTTCAAACACAACCAATTGACACATCAATTATTCACTGGAGATTAGAAGATTTATAAACATCTTTTGTTAAATTAATAATCAATATATAACGGCATTTGTGTTAAGGTGTGCAACATTTTAATTAGATTGGCTCGTCCAGTGGTGAGCTTGTGAATAACTAATTAAGTAAGCAATTACTCTGGTAGAGATGGGCAAGTCAAAAGGTGTACTTGCTCAGATTATATCGATATATTTTCAGCTATCCGTTGGTATTGTAAATTTATGGTATATAGATTCAAAGATAACGAAATTGATGCTACTATTCAGTCAGAGGTAAATATGTTTTATATATTTCTAAAGGGTGGATGTATTAAAACGCCAGGGTGGGCAAAGAAGGCACAACCAAACAAGCTACCTGGTTGTCTCCGGCCCGAAAAACCACCAACTAGATCAATCATGTTGTGATAAACGAGGTCCTAACATTGACTCGGACAACTATCTTCTTGCAGCCAGGACACGCATCCGCTTCTGTGCAGCAACAAACACAAGGAAGGTTCGACGTCGAGAAGCTACAATCACGACAGACAGCTGAACGATTTTCTACTCGACTTGCACTCTTGCTCTCTGAGAGCACTCATCAGTAACTCGGTATAATAGAATTGTAGGATGGCATTTTAAGACCCTTACGTACAGCTGTAAACGAACCCATTGGTTTTCGGAAATGGCAAAAGAACAGCTGGTGCGATAAGGAGTGCCGTTGCAATCGACGACAACACGTGAGGGATGGGATAGATACCGAGAGTTGAAGAGGAAAGCGAGACGCATTTGCAGACAAAGAAGGGGAGAGACCGAAATACGTGGTACGAAGAGCTTGACAAACTGGCCGTCAGGAGTAATGCTCGAAAATTCTACGAAAAGATGCGGCGACTAACAGATATACTACGATATTGACATATGTATGTAGTTCAGCGAATTAAGATACGCTGGCTAGATCATGTCGTCATAATGGACGAAAACCCTTCACCTCTGAAAGTATTCGACTCAGTACCCGCCGGTAGAAGCAGAATAAGAGGAAGAGGAAGACCTCCACTCCGTTGGAAAGATCAGGTGGCTGCACTGGGATTCTCCAATTGGCACCAAACAGCGAAAAGGAAGAACAACTGGCGTGCTGTTGTAAACTCGACTATAACCGCGTAAGCGGTGTCTACGCTAATAAAGAAGAAGAAGGATATGTCGTCTCAAAATATAAAAGGATTTATCTTTTTAATTAGACCTTATTAAGTAATTAATCTAAAAGGCAAAAAATATATCGGAATCTCGTTTAAAAACATAATTATCGGCGTTTATCGAAAAAATCGATATTTTTCATCAGAATATTTATCGATATTACTATCGATATTATTGTGCCTGCACTAAACGTTATTGCAGTTATTTACGTAATACCGCAATGCATATTTGCTGCACAGAATTTCTAGTTTCCGCACACCATCACCAACCAACCAACCAACCAACCGATGACCAACATCAACAGAGATGTTGACTAAATGTTGCAACAGTACATAGTTGCAGTCGTAGCAGTATTTTGGTGGCAACTGTTGCAACATACGAAAGTACGTACTCTGTGGTTAACGGGATGCTGGCGTGCTGCAACAGCCGCTTTGTCACTGTCACAGCCAGCCGGTGGGGGGAAGGACGCCTAAGCGGACGGATGGACGGAAGAGCGCATAGACACCTGCCTAACGATTTGCTCAAAATACTTACAAGCAAATATGTAAATACTCGTGCCTGCTGCACAGTAGTGGCAAGTAGTGGCAACAAAGGCAAGTAGCAGCCAGGCATAAATCAACAGTTAACAAGCACAATGCGTGGCATTCGCCAAACCCATGCGCACACACATACATATATGTACTGGCATTTTGCACAGGTACTTGCCGGCAAATGCAATATTCAGCATATTGGTTTGTGTTTATTTGTTTGCGCGTTTGTGTTGCAAGTCGCTTCTTCGGCAAGCTTTGCTTTGCTTGCTCAGGTTGGCTGCTTACTTGGCTGCCTGGTTTTGGCTTGCTTGCTTACTTGTGGCGAAAGGATTCTGGCAACGGTAAATATTGCTAAGACTCAACCACGTAATTATGGTGTGAACAGTCGCACAGACATAAATGCACCCGCGCACCCACACGCACGCACGCACACTCAGCGTCAGACATTTTCGCAAGTACAGTTATTTATGCTCTCATGAGTTGCATAAAATATATTTGCAGCTCCTCCTAAGTGCCTGTTGCAAAACAGCATGCTTAAACTTCTAATGTGCATATGTAAATACATATATATGTATGTATCTATATACATATACTATACATATATAGTATTTATTAAGTATCTGTTGTAGTAAATAAAATGCTTTGGGCATTCAACTGTGTTGCATTGCGGTCATATTTATGGGTTTCCTTTGTTTTATGTTTGCTTCACGTTAAGTAAATACAAACTGATTAACTAAATAGTTATTTATGTGTGAATTTAAATTATTTGTACAAAACTTGAAGTGACTACAAGCATAAATTTGTAAGCCCCAACGCAAGTTGCTACTGTGGATTTTGCTAATTTATAGGCCAAGCGGCCAAAGTTTAATGTGATCGGCCTTAAATGCTCCAAGCGTGTTTATGTTAAGGCATTTAATTTTAATGAACGAATTATTTTATTAATTTGTACTTTAAATTTATATAGATTTTTCGATTATATACAGATTTTCTTTAGACTTTTAATCCAATATTTTGTGTTTTTTAAATTAAATTTATTTTTTTTTTCATAAGTTTCAATTAGACAATATGAACTACATATCATATAAGTATTATTTTCTAGACTTTTATTTCAATACATTTAACCAATCATTCGGCTTAAGCGGCACACTTAGTGTGATATTTTAAACAGTTAATTTTTACTTATTCCGATAGTCTAGTCTAGTTACAGCCTTTTAAAGCGCTCCCTCAGCTTACCTTTTATAGAGTTTCTCTCGAAACGACTTTATTTGAATTTGCTTGAGGGTTACTCTGAGACAAATAGTCCAATCACTGTAACATTTTTTCTTCATGATTCGTATAAAATTCTCCATACAATTTTTTACCAGTGCTTTGATCTGAACTCTAATTTATGGCAGGCGATAAAGGATTTGTACTTAGTACATATGTATGTGAACTTCTAGGGAGAATTGTTTTTTAGGTTTCATCTGTGGAAAAGGACGGAATCACTGCAGCAATGCAACAATTCATCAAAAGTTTTACTATTAACAGGTGATCCAAGGAGATGTACTTTTTTCGTTGTTTTTGTTTTTTTTAGCAGATCACGCGTTAGTGTGTTAAGCTTTTTTGTTCAGTAATGTTTGGCATGTGGTGAATAAAAATCAAATTTCAGGTCTTACACTTGGACAACGTTTACAAATCGTTCAACTTTATTACGAAAATTCACGTTCTGTAAAAAATGTGTTTCTCGCGCTTCGCTCTACTTATGCTCTTGAGCATACTATTCACAACATTATCTCCCATCTTGTGACCCAGTATTCATTATTGGATAATATTCTTTCCGAATAGACTACAGCCAGCACGCAATGGAAAAAATATGGCAGCCGTAGTTGAGAGAGACCGTGGAGAGTTGATTCGGTGATGTTCGCAACAAATCAGACTAACGCATGAAACGACTTGGCATATTTTACGTCGAGAACTTAAGATGAAAGCGTACAAAATACAGCTTGCGGAAGAACTGAAGTCGGCTCTTGAAAAGTTGCAAAAAGATTTGACGTTCTCGAGCCAAATTTTGTTCAGCGATGAGGCCCATTTCTGTCTCCATGGGTACATATGTAAACAAGCAAAATTGCCGCATTGGGGACGAAGAGCAACTTGGAAAGACACAAGAGCTGCCATCTCAACTAGAAAAAGCAACGGTTTGGTGTGATTTGTGGGCGGGTGGAGTCATCCGTACATGTTTCTTCAAAAATGATGCTGGTGACCGTAACCGTCATGCCTGAAATTGAAGCTCGTGATCTTGGCGGCAATTAGTTTTAACCAGACATCGCCACTTTCCACACATCGCATCAATCATTGGATTTATCGAGAGAACACTTCGATGAGCAGATAATTTTACATTTTGGACCGTTCGATTGGCAACCAAGATCGTGTGATATCACACCGTTAGACTTTTTCCTGTGGTGTTATGTTAAGAATTTTCTTTCGAATAATAAAAAACATTCCCCGTCAAATTTGATGTTTCTGTGTTTTTTCTTTAAAAAGTAGGGAAGAATGTGTATGACTGTAACCTTCAAATTTTAAACTAATTGATGTAGCAGTTTTTTTATTATTTTAAGTTTCCGAAAATCGCTTTGTCACCTAAGTCTGCCGCTCTATTAGCTCTTAAGCTTTTTTAAAACTAACATTGGCGAGATATTCAATTTTCAACTTGTGCAGGCGTGCACTTCTAAAGAGTTAGTTTAATAGTAAGCCTTTGATAAGGCTTACTTAGTTCTATGAACTTTGGTAACAGTTGCCGGCTCCATATCAAAAATAGTTTACTATCTACGAGTATCAGTGCTTATTGACGGCTCCAGACCGCAGAAGAGCCATTGCGGCATTGTTGAAACCAGACACCAATCAAGCCTCAGTTGTAATTCTGATCACAAAAAAGGGTTTGAACCACCATAAAATTTAATATAAATAATTGCAGCTTCTTATTATTTTATTTTAAAGAATGGAAATTGTATGAATTCAACATCGGAATTCTACAAATATTCACACTTATACGCAGAACACAGAAGTCTGGATATATGTATGTATGTACATATACATATAATATGGTAGGTATTTTGAGCTTTCTACCAATTCAATATATAAAGTTTTCGATATTATCTACCTTTGTTTATATATTTTATGAAAATAACCTTTCGACTTCGCATTCTCTTGCGTTAGTTTTCTAAATTTATATGGCACCGTTAAACCGTTACTTTGCTGTTTTCGGGGTTTCTTTTGATAATTTAGGTTGCTGTTTAAAAAAATTTCTAGATCTGTCTTCCAAAAGCCTTGACAGCCGCAAATGACTAACATTGGTTAGTGTGTGAAATATTGCATTATAAGCCTCTGTCTATTTTAGAAACCTTCATATCTAGTAACAAATAGTCTTTGATATTTACTAATCATCTTTAAACTCCTCCTTGCTACCACACTTTAATAGCCAAAGTGTAAATTTTTGTTCGACTTAACCTTTAACGCTCGTAAAATATCGTTAAAAGCCATAAAATTAACTTTCATAATTCTTTGAATATTAAATTCAGGTACATTTATATATAGTACATATGTTTATAACATTAAGTTCATAAATTTCTTCATATTACTGTAAAATATACACACACCTACATACATATATATGTAGATGTATATAAATTTGTCTACTATTAATCCATTTCTACCTTGATTAAGTTAAAAGTGCGACTCTTTTAAACTGCGTAAAGCTTTTCACCACAACACTCTCTGAAAAACTGATGCCAACTGTAGCCGTCATGCTGTTAGACAACAGTACCTCATAATGTTAACTGCATTATCTACAGTTGTCTTAATGCTGTTAAGAGTTATGTTCTAGCAATAGCTGGAAATCATGTTGTAACATTAAATCAGTAAGAATTTTCCAAATCTGTTTCATTTAATATCTTCATTATTGTATTGACGCTCCTTGCAACAGATAAATAGATACATACTTGTATGTGCATATTATAATCAGATTCTAATTACTTAAACCCAAAATATGATAACAATAAGAACTTTTTTCTCTTCAAATTCCTTTAATATTTACAATATTTGATGCGATAAAATTATCTGAATTTTCAGAGCAAAAGTAGTTTTTATCAAAGAGTGCTAAGGTCTCTTGCTGAAAATGGTCCCTGGACAATATATAAGATTAACAGTAGATCGGGTAAGCCACAGTGCCATGCTGTGTGGTATTTGTGCTAGCGAGGAATACAAGTACATCCGTGAACTTTCTGGAAGATTGTTGACTGTATCTCTGCTTTGAGATTGGCAAATGTCGAACATACATATGAAGTAGTTACGTAAAAGTATAACAGATTATCAGGAAAATATCTATAGGGTTTGATAGGAGATTAGAGTTAGACTGAAGATTAAAATTTTTCCTAGACAAATGAATATAAGTCTTTATTTAATTTACTTTTTTAAGTGCATTACACTTCCGGCTTATTAGCTAGGGTTAGGTAATTCCGTAAAGGCGACTCAAACCAATCCCAAGTTTAGCCTGGTCCTTCTACATCTAGTCTTTCCATCGGGTTGGAGGTCTTCCTTTTCATATGCTTCCCGCTGGGTATTGCGTCGAAAACTCTCCGTTTATGTCCATGCGACGACATGACCTAGCCAGCGACGCTGAACTATGTCAATGTCGTCATATAACTCGAACAGCTCATCGTTCCATCGATTGCGGAATTGCTGTTGCCAACGCGCAAAGGGCCATAAATCTTCCGCAGAACCTTGCCCTCGAAAACTCGTAACGCCGACTTATCAGATGTTGTCATCGTCCATGCCTCTGCAATGTATAGCAGGATGGGGATAATGAGTGACTTGTAGAATTTGGTTTTTATTCGTCGAGAGAGGACTTTACTTCTCAATTGCCTATCCAATCCGATGTAGCGAACCAGAAGTCTGACTCCTTAGTTGCTGAGATATCGATCTGAAATTTGGCAAACGTCCTTTTCCTCAAAAAGCTGTTCATTTGTCGGAATTGCAGATATCGGATCACAATATAATGTAGCTGTTATACAAACTGAACGACTATAGTCAAGTTCTTATATGAAAACTTTTTATTTCACGAGCAATCTTCAAGAAATTTGGTATGAAGTACATAGTTCAGAACGGATCACTATAGCATATAGCTGCCATACAAACTGAACGAGACGAATCGAATGCTTTCTTTCCAAAACGTTTAAAAGATCACATTTCTTTAGGCGGTCTGCAGCTTTGGCTAGTAGTTTGAAAATAAGGGCTTCACATGGTTACTTAATTATTCCAGTAGATGGTCACTGCTCGAACGTATTGCGATTGTAGTTTAGGTTTGTGTGAATGCTCAAAATCTGCTTGAGAAAAGTGTACGGTGAATTCACTTAATATTGCGAATTTATTAAACTCATTCGGTTCTCAACACATAAATAGCATTGTAATGCAATTTGACTCCTCTCTCTCTCTCTCTTCCTTCCTTACAAATAGTTGAATACAGTTAATATTTGCCTTCTAACTTATTGCCAGCAATTCTGCGAATTAATTTACCCAACAAAAATACACAGCAAATAAATGAAAATGTCAACAAAAGATAGATTACAAAATGAATACATCAATGAACAAGTATAATGAACAATACGAACGTACACTTCATGAAATTACCGAATACAAAGCCATCCAGCAATCGCAGAGGAGACACACGAAGATGAGCGCAAGGACGACGGAGGCGAGTAAGCCGGTACAAAACCTGCCAAGATTGCATTGAAGAAAGACCCACGTGATAGAAAAGGGATGTAGGTGTTGTGAGTGAGGGAGGAAGTGAAGTGCAGCGTATTTGCCACAGCGCCGAGTAGAGCCAATTTCAATTTGGACACGGTAACAAAATGCCAACAAAAGCGCCGCAACAGTTATAAATGCGGGCTTACGCAATAGAACGCTAACAAATATACAGATTAAATGCCATACCACACGCACACACACACACACTTGAATGCTGCAACGCTTAGCTGCTGTAGCCGCCTGTGGCACTAATAAAGCCGAGCGCAAACGCAACAACTACAAACAAGAGTCGGTTCTAAAGGTGAAATTATTAACTCGGCACAACGGTGCACAATGAGGCCAACTACAGCAACAGTAAAATCAACAACAAACAAGAAAAAACGTTAACTTTGACGGCACTGATGCTTTAATACCCTTTACAGGTGCATAACTTATAGTAAAGTGTATAGAAGATTTTTTTTTTATTTTTATCGGTCAGTTGGTATGGCAATGACAAATTTCAATCGCTCAGTTTTTATGCCAGGCATTGTCAGTACCAATTGGCAGTGTGAAAGGGCAGAATAACCACCTTGGTAGGGCTCGAGTCCCATCTAAAGCCTCTGCCGCACTTTGGGTTCGGCACCCGGCTGCAATGCAACTCCACTCCACATTCAACTGACAATGAGTCAGTTCTTCCCGCTTTCTGGTTTTAACCACAACCATACGGATACTCCCCGAGGGGTTAGTCCGCATGAGCAAGTTGGAGCGAACTCCAAGGGCTCTTGCTCTCCGTGATACCAGAATTAAGTCTCTGGTCAGACGTCGTAGCCGGAACTACTACCAGTTGAGCTTCCATACTGCTCTGCACTGGTGATCAGGGGTTGAACCTCATACGCACACAGCATTCACACAAGAAGCTAACTCTAATACTCAGTTAAACGCTTTCGCAGCCTGAAACATTCACACGGAAACGACCCTAACTGTTCTGCATTCCACGTAGTGGAGATCACACCGCTATTATCTAAAGGTCCGTCAGTCCAGCTAATCCCAATACCACCCAGGTCCCTAATGTTCGAGTAAATCGGACGTTCTGCAATTATATGTACCCCGCCCCACAAAAACAACATCCACCTATCAGATAGGTACCTCTGATTCAAAAATACATCCAGAGGTTCATGACAAAATCTGAAGTCTAGATTACCCTTAGCAACCCCAATGTCCAGAATGTACTTATAAGTCACTCGACCGTTGGGACAATAGTTCTAACCCACACCTGACCCTATCATGTAAAAGTCTCCTGCTCACTAGATATCATCGGAAATCCAGTCATTCTGCAGCAATGACACACTCAAGCCGCTTATTAACCTGAATTGCAACAGCACGTTGTATGACAATCAGATCAAGAGGGGGTGCAACTAATAGAACTTCGTTGAGACGATGCGACATACAGGAAAGCATCATACAACGGAGTATTGAGAGTAGATTTTGGAACCCTAAGAATGTAGTGGCTGCTTCCCAACATACAGCGGCTCCATAAGTGGCACAGGCCTCAAACAAGCCATGATATATGGTGCGAACAGCACGACGTCCGAGACTCCGGTTGCATTTAGTCGCTTCTTCACACTCGCCAAGTGTGGAGTGAAACCCATTCTTTCATGGTCAGCTCCAGTTATTTGACTTGCGTCACATACGTGCACCTGAACAATAGGTGGTCGAACCGGCGACAATCTGCCCTTAAATAGCATTGTCAAAACGGTGATTTATTCACCCCCACACCTAAGCCCCAAGTATTTACAATATCTAAGGTATGTCCTCCCGCCCGCTTTAGCTCACACCGCGAGGACAGTGGACAGACAGTCTAAGTTGACTCAGATAGTTACGTTAATTATTTATATACATATCTTTTATAGGGTCTGTAAACTGTTTAGGGTATAAGAAGTTACTTATACAAAGACTTGATTTTGATATATGGAATAGTGGTCCGATATCGGAAGTTCCAAACAATGGGCAGCTCCTTGAAGAGAAAAGAACTTGTACAAAATGTTACATCGATATCTGAATGATCGGGTCAGCTCATTACATTTACCCTTCAGGATGTTACGAACATCGTGGAAAACTTATTATACCCTGTTCGGGGTATAAAAAAGGGGAAGTACAAAAAATACAAAAACAAAAACAATTTGTTGTGCTACAAAAACAAGAGGGCAAACTGTAGCGGAAATGGCATTTCCTCCGTCTGAGTGAGCTCATCTCACACGCACACACAGAGCAAGAGGGAGGCAAACCGACAGGAAATGCAATCTTTCTTGCTTGCATTTGTATGCGTGTGTTTGTGTGTGCGTGTCTGCTGGCAATAAATGCTAACTATTCATCTTGTATTGAAAACGAAATAGTCGCCATGTTCAAATAAAAGTGGATTCTCATTCAATGGCCGTAATTACTTCTTTGCGTTCCACTTAGTTTGGATGCGCCATCAGGCGAACCGGAGCGCACTATGCCGCCACAAGTGCTGTGTGTGTGTGCGTGTGGTTGTGCGGCGGGTGAATTTGGCAGGTGAAGAATTACGAATTTCAAAAGTTGCATCAACTTGTAAGTTACTGAACTTGCTGCTCGAACGTGCAACACCACCCTGAGTGGCAGTATAATAACATAACACCGACAACAAAAACAACAACAACAAGCACGAGAACCACAGCAACTGCAGCAAACCCGGCCGTTGCGGGGCACGGCGGGCGTCGGTAGTTGGCTGAGCAGGAAATTGCAATTATTGCAAAGAATTGCAAAGAGATTAAAAGTAGACAAGCAAGCGGCAAGAGCAAAAACAAAAATGCCTCTCCTGCCTGCAAAACTCGACAATAGCAAGCACGGCAAGTTGCCGCCCAGCAGCAGCAGCTGTTGCTGTTACCTGCCAAAAAGCGTTGTGGGAAGAAATATGGCGAATATACGAAAGAATGCTGCTGTTTCTTGCTGTTGCGTTCTTCGCACTTCCTCCTGCCTTCGATGGCTGCTCATTTGCCCCTTGCAACATATCTTGCGGCAATCAGTGCGGAAAGTTTTCGCGCTCGCTTATTTCTTCTTCTTCTCTTTTGCGTTCTTGTAATGTTTTGTTGTTGTTGTTGCTTTTCATCTTGGTGCTGCTTTATATCTTGTTGCTGTTGTTGTTGCAGCTGCTCATCTTGTTCAGCATCATTGTCCTGCCGCGCTTCTTCAACTTCCAGTTGCATCATTTAGTAATTGTTGTTGCCTCATTCATGTACATAAATTAAAAATATTTCACATTAACAACAACAACAACGACGCCGCGAGCTTTCGTTTTTTGCCGCCTGCACTTTTGGTATAATTTCGCCGGCGTTTATTTCGCGAATGCAGTTTTTCGATTGTGCTTTTTTCCATTTTCCTTTACTTTTATGCAAATTAAGTTTTTCTTTTCGAGTTTTACAGATTTTTTTTATTGTGCGCCGTGTTTTTTGTGTTTTATTTGTGTTCGGTTTTTGGTCTGCAGGTTTAACGCACAACCGAACTTCTCATTAATATTCTGGTAGTTGATTGTTGTGCTGAAAAACTTTTGTTTTTTTATTATTGTTTTAATTTTTTGTACCAAATAGTGGACATTTTGTCGTTCAATATTTAACGAAACGTTTACTTGGATAATAGAAATCGAAATCATTACATAACTATATATAAATGAGGCTTTGACTATTTAACGAGGTTTTGCAGCGTTTTTCTACTTGTTTTGGGCCTGCACCTCGACAAATAGAGGGGGCAAAAAATTGACTTCTTGAAGTCAGTAAGTCAAATTTTGTAGTTATAGTAAGAACGCTGAGAATTTCGTGGTGATTCTTTGTTGAGGAAGAAAAATTTCAATAAAAAACTTTGTTCTTGCTTAGAAAGCCCTAGGGCTTGGGATGAGGAGTTCACTAAATAGCTCTCTCGCCCACTCAATTTTTATATAGTAAAAGTTTTCTTGTACTTTTCACCAAGCAAGAGTCCGAATGTTATTAACAAGGCTTTGGCTAAACGGCTGCATAGATCTCTCCATCTTGGGTCTGTACTGCGCTTTGCGGACTAGAATGAACCAAGACAAGCTTGGATAACCTATTCTGATGTAAACCATATACTAGTGAGGGTGCTTTGCATAGATCGGGTAAAATTGTAGTCAGAAGGGGAAAAGGCTGGGCTATAAGACGGGTGAAGTAAAACTTCAAAAACGCTGTTTTTGTACGAGGGTGCTATATATATTCTGGCCTAGGGCAACACTTAGTGTTGCCAGGTGCAATCTGACATTTCATTGGAAAGTTTGACATTTTTTAGCATAACATTACTCAGAACGTTTTGTCATTTAATAGTGAATTGTTTTATTTACAGGGAATTAAAAAATTCACTCGGCCAAAAAATGGAATTAACTCGTGAACATTTTCGTGCGATCATTTTTCACAAATTTCGATGTGGATTATCACGACAAGAGTGCATCGATGAACTAAAATCTTTGTATGGCTATGAAGCACCATCCTATAGCACTGTGAAAAACTGGTACAACGAATTCAATCGTGGCCGACGCTCGCTCAAAGACGAATTCCGTGAAGGTCGTCCAAAAACAGCCGTTGTGCCAGAAAACATCGATGCCGTACGTGAACTGATAATGCAAGACCGTCATGCAACATACCTTCAGATAGAGGCATGTCTATGCATTTCTCCCACCAGCATACATGTTCTCGTTGGATCCCACACGAATTGACAATCGCTCAAAAAAGGGTTCGTGTGGATTTCAGTGCTTTCAAAAAAGTGTTACAGTGATCGGATTTAGTTCAAATATGCGCCGTTTCGTTCGATAATCTGTTTCCATCTAGACGGCAACTTCATAATACCACCCTCGTAGAAACCCCTCTCATTATTTGCGAAGAACTCGGGCAGCCACTTTTCACAAGCTTCTTTTGAGTTCAACTTTACACCAACAAGGGCGTTCGCCATGAGATGCCAACAGGTGGTAATCACTTGGCGTTATGTCCGGGCTATATGGTGTGTGCGGTAAAACCTCCCATCCGAGCTCCCGTAGCTTCTGACGAGTCATCAAAGAAGTGTGTGGTCTGGCGTTGTCCTGGTGGAACACTACACCCATCCTGTTGGCCAATTCTGGACGGTTCTGGTCGATCGCCTGCTTCAAGCGGTCCAGTTGTTCGCTGTAGATGGTAGAATTAAGCGTCTTAGTTGATGGTTTCTTTCCAATACCACCAAGCACACAGAGAAACCTTCCTTGCCGTCAATCCCGACTTGGCCACTGTTTGGGACGATTCACCGGCCTTCGACTACAACCGTTTTCGCTTGATATTGTCGTATGTGATCCATTTTTCGTCGCCAGTTACCATCCGCTTCAAAAATGGGTCGAGTTCGTTCCTTTTCAGCAGCATATCGCAGGCGTTGATTCGGTCCAGATGGTTTTTTGCGTCAAATCAAGCTTTTTTGTGTATCCAGCCCTCTTCAGATGGTTTAAAATGGTTTGGTGACTAACTCCTATCTTCTGAGCGATGTCATGAGATGCCACATGCCGGTCTAACTCGATGTTTTCCATGATTTGATCGGTATTCTTCGTCACATTTCTTCCGCCGGCTGGCTTATTCATGGTGTCGTTTTCACCCGCTCTGAATCGTCGAAACCATTCCTCCACAGTTCGAAGTGATAGAGTTCCATGTTTACACGTCTATAACTATTGAACGCAATATCCAAACTAATCATGCATAGCGTCGTTTTGTAGGCTATGTTAAGAACTTTCAAAGACGTATAGTATTGCCAGATATGAGCTCTGTAGCGTTAATATATCAGGAGGACGAGAAAAGTTGAAATCTCGAAAAGACTATTACGAGTTCATAGAAGGGCATAATCGGACCAAAGTCACGTCCACATATCCCCGTTAGGCAAAAATCTAAGGGCTAAATTAAGATATAAAACTTTCACTTGGTAGAGGGGAACGCTGTAGCAAGGGGCCTCTGTGGTAAAAAAGTGGGAGTGGCCCCGTTCTCTGATAATTGTACATATCTTCTAAGCCAATAAAGATAACCAAATTTGCCCCGCGAACACTCAGAAACATGAAACGATTTTTTGTGTATTAACTATTCTAAAACGTGAACAAGGCAAGAAAGCTCTAAAATATTAACAAAACACAACAATTTATAAAAGTATTTTGGATCGACCTTAAATTATTCTGAATTTAGGGATACCCCTAATAGTAATATATAGTTTTTTTTTGTGGTTGCATGTAACAAATATCAGTCCCAAGCTTGGGTTTATATGAAGTGTGTGTTTGACTTCTTCAAATATCGAGCGAAAAGTTGCCTTCACGGCCTCAGTTAACCATTTTATAGATGAATTTTGAGCATAAATGATCGAATTGAACTTGGTTAGGGATCAGATATATAATGCTGACGAGTCCGCCAGAAAAAACAGATGTCTCCAGTTTCGAAAAAAGAGCGCCCGACGTAATGTCGGAGAAGCAGCGAATCACGTTTTTGTGTAGCTCCAACGCCATAAGCACACATGAACTCAAAATCTTGGCTATTGGAAAGGTAAGAAACCGACGCTGTTTTAAAAATTTTCAGTGTCCAATTAAGTACAAAAACTCAAAATCCGCCTGGATGACCCCGGCTATTTTTACAGAATGCTTTCATGAATCATTCCGTTCGCACAAGTTAATCGCTCCTACTCATCTAGATGAGGCTGAACTGATAGCGGAAGTTGGAAAAATTTTCGCAATCTTTATGCCACCAAACGCTACTCCCCTCGTCAGAATGCAATAAAAATCACGAAGCTTCACTACAAAAATAGCGTTCTAGCTTCAATAGCAACGTCGAAATCCGATTAGCTCGAGTCAATGAAGAAGCTGACATTAAAAACTGTAATAAATATTTTGGAAGGTGCTTGGAGTTGCGTCAGTGAAGAAACCCTAGCTAATTGCTGGAAGAATATTTTAAGTTTTGCCGAAAAAGGTGATGATCCTGAAATTGGCTTGCTTTTGGCGGATTTAAAAGAAAAATGGGAAACCGACTTCGCTCCTTGATGAGCATCAAAATCGATCTCTTTGACAATCCTGAAGTTTGTTTAGTTCGCAGACATTCTCAAAGTTATATAAGCTTTTGCGAATTTATCTCCTTTTAAAAATTTTAGAGTGAATGTACGTTACCAACCATTCGTGAATGGAACGAAGACATTGAGGTAGATAATGCGGACGACGGTAACGAACCAGAGAACGAATCAGACGAAGACTGCGTTTTAGAGATAATGGAGAAAATCTAACCAAATGAAGTAGTTGATATATTCAATGAAGCACTATAATGAGTTAGTGGTCAGGCGTTGATCTGAGACTCTTAAGGGAGAAAGGCGTATTTCGATTATTAGAAAAACTGAAAAAAAAAAACAAATTTTATATAAGAGTCTCTTCTATCATATCCTATAAGAACAAATTATTACAAGTTTGTAAACGAAATACTAATAAAATGTGAATTTAAATGTGCAAACATGTATATACATACATACATATTAACTTATTATTTTTGGGGAATCAAAAACGATATTATTTCGCAAATGTGAACTGCCTTGGTTTTAATTTGTTCACGTTTTCGAGCGTGCGCTGTATTTGTACCCAAGTACAATTTAAATTGAAAATATCGGCCAATGTCTTCTCTAACAATGTTATGTCCGTATGTCAAAAGTGGGTTGAATCGGGCCAATACTTCCTTCTCTTAGCTCCCATATACCTAATAAAAAGATTTTCGAACTTCCAGTTGCCTTTGTACCGCATACATCGGTCAATACGTGAGTCATCTCAATGAAAATGATTTAGTATGTTGTACACATAAAAGTGTATCTTTGTGTATAAAATAAATAAATTTGAGAGAAAACTTGACCTAGCCCCTATATAACTAATATCAGGATTTTCGAACATCCGGCTAACATCTTTCGCTTCGTTTTATTTATTTTTTAATTTTAATTTTTACATATTCTTAATTTTTTGTTTTTGATTTCCTAATATCATTGTCACTACTGTTTTGTCGTGTAAGCAAGTAGACTGATTGCCAGAAGTGTTAATAGACGGTGTTAAGCTCGAAATTCTAACAGAAAATGTTAATCAACAGTGATATTAACAGCAATAATGCGACTGCGCAGCTTTAAAAACATGCAAGCGCTCTTAGCTACAATTGTCACAGTATACGCTGCGTACTCTGCTAACGCAACTTACACCGCGGATGCTTAGCTAAAAGGAACTATAAACAATGGCGGCGGAAATAGGAGGAGGCAACTCATGATAACTGATGATATATGTTCTTGCCGATACCAACGACATCTATTGGCAGCTAGAAGGAACTTACAGCGATGTAGTGGGCACTGAACTTGTTCATTTGTGTACATACATACATTATGTGATCGTTCATAGATTTCTTATACAAAATCCAGCTTTTAATATTTTTGCTCTTATTAAGCAAAGATAATAACATCAGTGCTAATGATAATTTCAAAGTGTAATATCTGCGCCATCTGTTGGTCACGTTCATGATCATCCACTAATGTTTGTAGCCATTAGACAGAAAAATATCATAAATTCGGTTAAAAACAATGTGCTTAAGACAAAGTAATTAAAAAGGTAGTATTTTTGTTAGATTCAAAGATGTGACATATAATTTGAATATACATTTACTATATATGTATCTCTCTAGTTCAAAAATATTTGTGAACCCTGTAGTTTAAAGCGATCTACTACAGGCGATCTACTTCAGCTACTACAATTTAGAAGCTTTAATGTCATTGCTTAATTTCCGCCGCCATTTCGAACATTCGTTTCCTTATACTGCGTTCGTGTAAGTGGCATATGCAGCAGCTCGATGAAAAAAGTGAAATTAGTTTAGGAATTAAAGCTGCAATTAAGACGTTTCTAGTAGAAATCTGTTGAAGATTGTCAATTTTATTGTTTTAAAGTAAAAAAAGTAATCGGGCGTTGTTATTTGTGTAGTAAAAGTGAAAGTGAAAATTAGTGAGTTCAACAGCTGAGCCCTGAGCGTCGGCGCAAGCAGAGCTCTTCCAGTGGTTGTGCATAAAATGTTATGTTAATGTTAATTATGTTATGTTAATGTAAATAAAGTGTTAGAAGTAGGGAAAAGAGCAGGAAAGTGTATCAATTTATTACAGAAAATGCAAAACAAAGGAAAATAAAGTACGGTAAGTGCTTATAAACTATTAAAATGACTATTTTATGGTATATATTAAGCAGCAGTGTGACTTTTAATGGCAAGCTATTGCACATTTGTTTTAAATTAAGGCTTCACTTTTATCTTGAATATTTAACCAATTAATTATACAAACTTATATAAAATAAATAATGCACACATATGTACATGTGCATATATAAGTTCTCCAAAGCATGCATAAAATTCAAAGGATTTAGCTGCCAACATACATATACCGTAGCAATTTTTAACAGTGAATACCTTTAAATCCTTGTTCTAATTTCCGTCTTCATTGCGTCTTGTTCTTTTGTACCTTTGTGCAAAGTCGACCGAAAATTCAGAAATATGTATGTATGTATAGTATATCAGTTGCGCAGTCACATTACTTCTGTTGCCCTTTGCTTTTTAGCAACATTCCCTTTATTCTGTAATTAACATGGAGAGTTTACATTCGATGCTGAATACATATTGGACATAGCGTTTCTTAGCAGAGTACTAGAGAACTTGTATGCATTTCATTATTGATGAATTTAAAAATAATGAATGAACCGTAATTTCTAAAATTTTTTTAATTTTGGTTAAATAAAGAATTTCAATAATTTTAAAATTAATTAAAAAATATAAAAATAAATTTTCAAATATTATGTAAATAAAGATGAATTTATACAAAATTTAAAATAATAAGAAAAAATATTTATGAATTACCTTATTTACCTTAGTAATTTTTAACAAATCAGTGCTAACGCGATCTTATAACCAAAATCTGTTTACATCCCAAAAAATGGTTGACTTTTGATCGAAAATATGGGTCAATGTGTGAGATACATAATTGAAATACAAGAATAATCTTCCCTGTATGTCAAAAATCAAGGCAATACTTCTCTTAGACCTCATATACCTAATATAAAGATATTGGAACTTCCCGGTAACTTTGTACCACATACAATGTCGGCCAATAAAATGAGTGGGCGTTTTTTACTCATAATAGTGTCTCTTTGTTCCTATATAAGGAACAATAGATAAATTTGAGCGAAAACTTGATCTAGCCCCTATAAAACTAATCCTCTGGTTGACATTTTACACCTTAAGGTATTTCCCTGGCTTTGATTCTTGCAAGTCGCAAGAGTTTTGCAGAGTTCTTCTTCTTTTTTTATTTTTTGAGACGCAGTGTAGTGCAAAAAATATAAGGGCTTACAAGTCGAGTTTATAAAGTTAATAAGTAAGAATTTGGTTCTTAGTTGAAAAATATAGGACTGTTACTTTTAGGCTCACTGTATAAGTTCCCATAAAATACGACGTGCTCGCGAAGAAAGCCCTAGGGCTTGTGAAAGCTTACTAATTTATTAATTTATTCCTAAAATGTTGTAATATTTACACGTTGTTTCATTTGGAAAGAGAAAGACTTCTTTATTTAATATAAGTCAATTGACGAGACTTAACTTTTCCTATAATTAGTGATCAACATAACCGGCCTACTGAGCGTACTATTCGCAACACCATAACCCATCTTGAGACCCAGCACTCATTATTAGATAATATTCGACCGAATAAACCACGTCCAGCACGCAGTGAAGAAAAGTTCACGAACGGCAGCTGAGAGTGTCCACGAAGACCGTGGAGAGTCAATTCGACGTTTTCGAGCCAAATTTCGTACAACGATGAGGTCCATTTCTGGCTAAATGGGTAAGTAAACAAGCAAACTTGCCACATTTGGGACGAAGAGCAACCTGAAGAAATTCAAGAGTTGCCATTTCATCCAGAAAAGACAACGGTTTGGTGAAGTTTGTGGGCCGGTGAAATCGTGACCGTCAATGACGACCGTTATCACGCCATAATAACCGACTATTTGATGCCTGAAATTGAGGCTCGTGATCTCGGCGACATTGATTTCAACAAGAGGGCGCCCCTTGCCACACACATCACATCAATCAATAGATCTATTGAGAGAACACTTCGTTGAGCAGATAATTTCACTTTTCGAGCCGGTAGTTTAGCCACCAAGATCGTGTGATATTACACCGTTAGACTATAATATTGTTCAATATATCAGGCGAGTTCTATTCCCAAAGAAAGAATGAATCCAAACAATTTTTAATACCATATTTTGATTTAAACCATATTCTAGTGAGGGTGTTTTGCATAGACCGGATAAATTGGTAGTCAGAAGGGGAAAGCCTAGGCTATAATACGGGTGAGGCAAAACTCCCTAGCCACTGTTTTTTAAATAATTTTTAAACGATCACTTTTGAGAAACACTCATTTATTTGACGAGACGTATTCACGAAATTTGGCATAGATCATTCTCCAATGAAATTGTTCAGATTTAGCTTATATTGTATATACCTGCCCTAAAAACTGATCGGTCAAATGAAGTGCTGGTATAGACAAATTTTTTATTTCACACGAATTATTGACGAAATTCGGAGTGGAATATTCTGCAAGGCAACGCTACAATATCTGAAGGATTTTTTCATATCAAACCATAATAACATTTGGCTCTCATGCAACTGAAACGATCAAAATGAAATTCTAGTATAAAATTTCATTATTTGTGAAGGATTTTTTCTTGTTTTAAATATACATTTATATTTACCGTTAGAGTAAAATTATTTGGAATGTAAACAACGAATTTCTAAAAAATCATTTTATATTAAATAATAAATAAATAATCCAAAATTGCCATACATATACGAAATTATATATAAATACAATAAATAATTGAATTTTCTAATTTTAATTGTACAATAATAACAACACACATTTGCTAGCGCTCAATGCAAGCATGCGTTCGACGGCCAACATATGCGGCTAATTGAATAAGAAACACTATGCAAATACAAAGTCATACACAAAGTTTGTACACAAGTTACCAATGTAATGAGTAATTAATCGAAAGCGTGTGTCAGTCAGCCGAAGGCGAGCCACAATCCTGTGTAGGCCGGTTAAGTCAACTAGGCGACACTATTAAGGACATCTGGTATTAAGTCATCAACATCAGCGTCGTCATCATCATCACCCTCTTCGTCATCGTCCTCATCGTCAGCCTCTTCATCGTAATCATCTTCGTCATCACCGTCATCACCGTCCTCCTCGTACTCATCCTGATTAGCATCTTCATCAGCTGCATTATTACCGGTAGGAGCGGCTAAATTTGAATTAACCAATGCAGCTGTGTGTGTGACCTTGTTGTGCGTGTGGGTGGACTCCAGGAAATGCAATGGAATCGGAATGGGACTAGAGATGGCAGTAGGTGTGGCCGGTGTTGTGCTGGTGTGTGTTCGGTCATCTGGAGAAGCGCCTTTAATGGTGCTATTTTCGTCTGCCTCTCGGCCGGGCATTGCCGGCAATGCAACGTGGACGCTTAAAGCCGATACTGTGGCATTAATTAAATTCAAATGAGTACGGCTACTCGCTGTTGTAGTTGTTGAATTTGTTGCAGTTGCTGTCTGCACATGCACGTCAGACGTATTTGTTGCCGCTTGTGGCAATTGGACGGACACAGTCGGCTGCACAGCAGCTGCTGGCTGCTTAATATTGTTAGTATCGTGGGCCACAATGGATTTAGTGTCATTTAAATTTGTCATCTTGTCAACGGCAGTCAACGTTGTTACCGTTCCGCCATTCAGTGGCGTTGCTGGAGGCCGTAGTGGCTTCCCCAACGCACTGTGGCCGGCAATATTGCCATTCATTATTGTAGTTGTTGTTGCAGCGTTATTTTGTTGCACTTTCTGATTCCCCAGCTGATAATCACTGCCTATGCGGTTATCCCCGTCATCGTCGTCATCATCATCATTTAGCTTATCGGCGGCGGCTTCGTCTCCCCAACTGGGCATTGGTGGCGGCGTGATGCGCGGCGCTGACGTTGAGGTCAGCATGAATTCATCTAAAATCTCACAGTTTTTACCCAGATAGCCCTGTTTGCAGTCGCAGCGATAGCTGCCGTCATCCTTGGTGTATGATATGCAGCGTCCGCCATTCTCGCAAGTGTTCGGGTGCTCGTCGCAATACGTCAACTCTACCAAAAAGCAGAAAAAAAATATTGAAAAGTTTGTATAAAATAATATGCGTAAATAAATATTATTTTGCATCCATCTGTGCTGTTGATTTTGCTAGCTGCTGCTGCTGCCACTGACAGCCACAACTGCAACAGCTACTCACTCTCATCGCAGAGCATGCCTCCCCAGCCGGGCTTGCAATTGCACTCCCATGGTCGCTCGCAGTCGCCATTCACGCAGCCGGGATAGGCAAAACATTGGTCGCAGTTCGGTCCGGTCCAGCCAACTTTGCACCTGAAAGCCAAAAACAAAAAGAAAAACAAGTAAAATAATATCAACAAGTACATATACGCCTTGCACCAGGTTTCACAATAATTCAATATGTCGGTTTTGTTTTATTGTTTTTAAGTCGTTTTCGGTACAATAAACTTACCGGCATTCGCCTGGCTTCGTGCAGTATCCACGCTGTTTGTGACAGCCCGCAGCACAAATAGCTAAACAAACGTAATGAAAATACCGAAATTTGAGTAAATAAACAAAAAATGGTGGAGAGCCACAAATTTGAACTCACACGTACGTACTTTTCTCTCACTCATACACACATACCCAGCAGGAAAGTGCTCGTTCAAATTGCTCACGATCTAAGCATTGGCGCCTGTCTGCTACCGTAGCGCTCCAGACTTCTGGCTGCCAAACGTCAGTCCGACTTCCGTTTCTTGGCTATTGTTCTATTTACGCCCTTCGTACCCATAGCGATGTCCATGTCTCTGCTAGTACCCTCATTGTCAGTGATAAGTGGGATCCTCCCAACTTGCCCCGTTTTTTCCTTCCCTAGTGGGACTAGTGGGTCTAGATTTCATGTACCTGAGATAGATGCTGTACAGGCCCTTTAAGTGGCCTTGGTGGGTGACGGTTCAGCCAAACTGGGCCCTACACTCCCAAGGATAGATCTGGGTATCGCCTCCGACCTTTCTTTACCACACCACACTTATTTTCTTCGGTTTTACTTGTAAAATTCAGTGCTGAATGGATCACGAAAAGTTGTCGCAAAGGCAAGGGTTGACGCACGCCCTTATGTGGCAGCCTATCAGACCGACTAAATGGTGACGGAGGAACGTAATTTGAGACCTGTCATGCTTTTAACGGAACGGCTGTTTACAAAATTAGTCCACCAGCTATTTCTGCCGAGTTTCGCCCCAGCTTACTCAAGTGGCAAAATGTCGCAACCACCAGCCCAGGGTACAAACACAAAAACATAATGTTAATGACTAATGGCAGTCCATGTCAAAGCTTAAGTCCAGTCCGGGAGTTGGCAAGGCCGTAACGTCCGAAGGATGCACCAACTCGGAGGTGACCTGTACCACATCCAGAATAACGTCAGATCATCACACACAATAGTGACTCAAAAGATACTTCAAAGCTTGTTTGTTTGCATCCACCTTATGGTCCAGAAATAGAAGTAGTACAGGTCATCTCCGAGTTGGAACACAAGCTTCTTCATAGGTGAATTTTTCGATGGTTCTATTTCTGGGCTGTAAGTTGGATGCTGAACAAACAAGTTTATTTTGAGTCACTATTGATGTGTATGATCTGGCGTTATTATGGAACAGAGTTGGCTCTCATATTCGCCAAGGTGGCTACTTCTGGCCGATTACTTTCTTCGGATGGATTGCATAGGTTCGATTCAAGAGTTTGTTTGAATCAGTTCATAGTAGATGAGTCCTTGCCAGTCCCACAAAATCTTCTTCACCCTGGATTTGCAAAATATTGCGCTGGACCTTATCGTGACCCACGCTTCATTACCAGTAACGATCTAATTCAGAAAATGATAGATTTTTTTTTGTGGTTCGCAGAAAGACATTAGTTTCATGAGGTTTTTATGCGTTAACATAACAGAGGCCATTGCATTCAAAAAGTTTTGTTTCTAGGACTAGATGGGGATAGACATCTTGGGATATGGACCTGGAGGCTTGTGATGTCATACTGTCGTTAAAGATGTTTTCCAGTAAAAAATACTGGCAAGCAACGAGTCACAGTAAGGCATTGAAAACCCTTATATACACCTATGTACGTCTCAAAAAAGAATTCAAAATATTAAATATTTTTTGGTGGAAATCGACGACTGACCACATGAAAATACCCGTCGTTTAATACACGAAACATAAATAGCAAGCTGGCATTACGAAATTTCACTCCCAGCTGCCACAACAACAATTTTGGTTTCAAAACGATCAGTTACGGTATTTTTCAATTAATTTTCAATAAAAACTCTGCCATACAGGCACTTCTTCATTGACGCACATTGAGAATGGTACACGCATACACACATGCACACGTATAAATACGGGAACGTGCTTACACTCACCTGTTTGGCAGAGTAGTCCTGTATAGCCCGGCAGGCAGTTGCATTCGAGTGGCTTTTGACATGTGCCACGCTGGCAGCCGGGCAACACGGCACAGTCACTGCAGTTGCGCCCCGCCCAACCCAGGCGGCAGCGGCACTCACCGGGCGCCTCACAATAGCCGCGTGTGTTGTGACAACCCGAACGGCAGGTGGCTAATAAAAACAAAACCAAACAAAACAATACAAAACCAATGACTTTCGGTGCAACTTCAACAAGCTAGTAGCCAATATTTATTTGCCGTTGCACCACAGAGAGTGGGCTCTCTACAAATTTTTGCTTTAATATGAAATATGTGAGGCATAAATTCTGATTTGTAGTGGCGTTTTGCGTAGGTCCTTACTTACGTTCGGTACAAAAGAGACCATCCCAGCCGGGCTTGCAAATGCATTCGAACGGTTTATTGCAGTAGCCATGTTGGCAACCCGGCAGTGGTATGCAACGCTCACAGAATTCACCCGTATAGCCGATGCGACAGCGACACTCGTCCGGACGTTGGCAGTAGCCTGAAAGGAGAACAAATCTTTTCATTGATATGCATGTGTGTTTCTGTGTGTGAGAGAGGTGTATGCAGTCTAGCATTTGGTAATAAAACTGTGGATGCCTGTGGCTTGCTTGCAATTATTAATTGGTTGCATTTGGCAGGGTGTTGTCATTTAAGATGCTAGAATGGATTAAAAATGATAAAATCGGTTAGGTGTTGGCATTGTCGTTAAGTTCGGTAATTGCAGTATTGGTTGGTGATTCCTAAACTCTTTTCATAATTCATAATTTTATAATAGCTTATATTCTTATATGGAGAAGGCATCTGCTACTATTTAAGTCCGCTTATGCGGTTATAGCCGAGTTTGCAACAGCGCACCAGTCTTTCTTCCTTTTCGTTGTTTAGTTCCTTAGGAAATAACAAGTGTAGCCAGGTTCTTCTCCATCTGGTATTTCTAACGGAGAGAAGGTCTTGCTCTTCCTTTACTTCCTCTACTTCCCTGGTGAGTACTGTGTCGAATACTCTCAGAGCTGGTGTGTTATCATCCATACGAACGACATGACCTTGCCAGCATAGCCGCTGTCTGTTGATTCGCTGAACTATGTCAATACCGCGGTATATCTCGAACAGCTCATCGTTCCATCGGCTACGTCATTAGTTGATTCCAATGCACGAAGGACCATACATCTTCCGCAGAACCTTTCGCTAGAAAACTCGTAACGCCGACTCATCAAATGTTGTCATGCATTGTTGTTGGTGTTAATAATGGTTCCAAGACAAACGAAATTATCTACGACTTCGAAGTTATGACTGTCAAGCTCTTCATGCTCACGGATTTCTCGCTTCGCTCTTCAACTTTCGGTATGTATCTGATCCGGCACGTGTTGTGGACGATGTAACGTAGGCAGAATCCAATGTGTTTTACGTGAGTATCTGCCTTAGGAGGCTCAAATCCACGGTGCTTTCTATTGCTAGAAACACATAGATCAAAACAATGCGTTGATCAGCGCATATCTCCACGGCGACACGGCACTCTTCATCGTAGCTGTACTTTTGCCTTTTCCGACACAGTGAAAAAACTATGTTCGCGGCGGAACTAGTGGAGTCGTCCAAAACTAATCTACATGCTTAAATTCAGGAAATTGGACTACATATATATAAGTATGTATGTCTAGTAAAAATTTACAAAGCAGATTAATCCGGGTTATATTGGAAACTTCTTCCGGGAAGAACATACGTTTCTAGAAGGGAAAAACAGACATTTACCTGTCCAGCGGAGTACAGAGTCAGCTTGGATGACACCAACCCTGTTCAAAACTTGGTTTCGTTTTTCGTTGGTACCACAAGTAACTCCACTACAAACTGAATACCCTTTAACAAATTTATTCCTTAACTATGTGAAATCCTATTTAAAAGGTATCGGATGTCTAAAAAAACTTAACTTTTACTTGACAACGTATCTTCGCATCCAAACGAGGATGACGTACATTTTAGCCTAGAATTAATTTTCATCAAATAAATATTTTAAAGTCAAGTGAATGGTCATTACTTAATTACAGGTGAAATTTCCTGATTGCGCACTGGGCGTATGAGTGACTTTAATATTTTAACATAATATATTTAGCACTATGTGCTTAAGTATAGCACTAATTTTAACAAATTAAAATTTCGCTGACTGCTTTCGAATTAGTCACTTTCGTCTTACCATTCATGGGATCACATCCTTTTCGACATTGTGGCACTTGACACAGGTCGCCCTGCCAACCGGGTAGACATTTGACATTACCCTTCTCATCGCAAATGTAATGCAAGTTGATTTTCTCTCTCTGTGTCTTCTGACAGGCCTGTGAATTGTAATTCAAAAGAAGTGCAATTAATTAACAAATTTTATGGTTTGTATAATACTAACTGTAATATCATGTTAAAGGAAATTATAAATAGCAAGTAAGGAATGTTGTTCTTGAACGGGTGTTACCGAACATTTCACACTCTGCAACTTTCCAGAACAAAGCCAGGGTAATAATTTAAGGTGTAAAAGGTTAACCAAAGTATCAGAATCCAAGCAATTTTGCTAATACATATACTATGTATAACTCATACACTGACCTTCATATTAGCGTAACGAAAATCCTTAGACCATATTCACATATTTTCTGCATTAAAGTCTATTCTATCTATATTAGGTGTACAGGAGATAGCATTAACCCGATTTTATATAGTTTTTGCCAATACTACATGTAATTCACATGCCGCAGGCTAATAAAATGCTCCTAGGGTTTCATCAAAGTACCCCACATACAATCACTAATCATAAGCAAAAGTCAACCGGATGTTTGAAAGTCTTGATATAAGTTATGTGAAGGCTGGATCAAGTTTTCGCCCAATTTTATCCATTTCAGGCGCAAAGATATACCATTATGAGTAAATATGCTCTGCAGTTTTCATTGAGATAGCTCAAATATTGCTCCTCAACATCGCGTATAAGGTTCTATCGAGCGTATTGTGTGAAAGATTAAAGCCATCAACAACCTGATTGGACCTTATCAGTGTGGCTTTAGGCCTGGCAAATCAACAACCAACCCGATATTCACCATGCGCCAAGTCTTGGAAAAGACCCGTGAAAGGAGAATCGACACATACCACCTCTTCGTCGATTTCAAAGCTGCTTTCGACAGCACGAAAAGAAGCTACCTTTATGACGCGATGTCTGAATTTGGTATCCCCGCAAAACTAATACGGCTGTGTAAACTGACGTTGAGCAACACCAAAAGCTCCGTCAGGATCGGGAAGGACCTCTCCGAGCCGTTCGATACCAAACGAGGATTCAGACAAGGCGACTCCCTATCGTGCGACTTCTTCAATGATATTGATATCATCGGCCTCAACACCCGTGCCGTTAGTTCTGCCCTCTCCAGACTGGACAAGGAAGAAAAGCAAATGGGTCTGGTTGTGAACGAGGGCAAGACGAAATATCTCCTGTCATCAAACAAACAGTCGTCGCAATCGCGACTTGGCTCTCACGTCAATGTTGACAGTCATAACTTTGAAGACGTAGATAATTTCGTCTATCTTGGGACCAACGTAAACACTACCGACAATGTCAGCCTAGAAATCCAACGCAGGATTGCTCTTGCCAACAGGTGCTACTTCGGACTGAGTAGACAATTGAAAAGTAAAGTCCTCTCTCGACGAACAAAAGCTAAACTCTATAAGTCGCTCATAATTCCCGTCCTGCTATACGGTGCAGAGGCTTGGGCGATGACAGCAACCGATGAGTCGACGTTACGAGTTTTCGAGAGAAAAGTTCTGCGAAAGATGTATGGTCCTTTGCGCGTTGGCCACGGCAAATATCGCATTCGATGGAACGATGAGCTGTACGAGATATACAACGACATTGACTTAGTTCAGCGAATTAAAAGACAGCGGCTACGCTGGCTAGGTCATGTTTTCCGAATGGAGGAAAACACTCCAACTCTGAAAGTATTTGACGCAGTACCCTCCGGGGGAAGCAGAGGAAGAGGAAGACCTCCACTCCGTTGGAAGGACCAAGTGGGGAAGGACCTGGCTTTGCTTGGAATATCCAATTGGCGCCACGCAGCGAAAAGAAGAAACGACTGGCGCGCTGTTGTTAACTCGGCTATAATCGCGTAAGCGGTGTCTGCGCAAATAAAGAAGAAGAAGAAGCTCACATATTGGCCGATATATGCGGTATAAAGTCACACGGAAGCTCAAAAATCCTTATATTGGAGGGGCTAAGGGAATTATTGGCCCAATTCATCCTATTTGTGACACAATTACGTACTATTATAAGTAATGGATTCTCTCCCAAATTTTAATTATATTTTTCACAGCTTGTCTAGCTGCCATATTATTTTTGTTCAGTATTGTTTGGCAATTCATCATGAAAACACTTACGCTTAAAGTACGTTTACAAATCGTTCAACTTCATTACGAAAACTCACGTTCTGTAGAGAATGTGTTTCGCACCCTTAGCTCAACTTATAATCGGCCTACTGAGCATACTATTCGCAACAATATCACCCATCTTAGGACTCAGCATGGATAATATTTGACAGAATAGACTTCGTGCAGCATGCAGTGAAGATAATGTAGCAGCCGTGAGAGAGAGAGAGTGTATACGAAGACCGTTGAGAGTAGATTCGGAGCTGTTCACAACAACTCGGACCGGCCTATGGAACGATTCGGCGCTTTTTACGTCGAGATCTTAAATTGAAATTGTACAAAATGCAGCTTGCACAAGAACTTAAGCAGCTAGACCTTTGCAAGCGACATCGCTTCGTTCTATGGGCTCTGGAAATGTTCCAAGAATATCCGACGTTTTCAAGCCAAATTTTGTTCAGCGATGAGGAACGAAGATCAACCTGAAGAGATTCAACAGCTGCCATTTCATCCAGAAAAAACATTGGTTTGGTGTGGTTTTTGTGCCAGTGGAATCATCATCGTTAACGCGCCATGATAACTGACTATTTGATGCCTGAAAGTGAAACTTGTGATCTCGGCGATATTTGGTTTCAACAAGAAGGGCTCACTTCCCACACATCGCATCAGTCAATGGATTAATTGAGGGAACAATTCGGTGAGCAGATAATTTAACATTTTGGGCCGGTCCATTGGTCATCAAGATCGTGTGATATCACATAGTTAGACTTTTTCATGTGGGGATATATAAAGTCTAAAGTCTATGTGGGCAATCCCGTTTCGGTTAAGGCCTTTCCTACAAAACATCGCCAAATTGGTCTCAACGGATGGACCATCAAGACGTAGCCGCGACCAACATTTGAAAGACAAAATCTTCAAAAAAATAAATGCCGAAGAATGTTCTTTCGAATGATAATAAACATTCCCCATTAAATTTGAAGTTTCTGTGTTTTTCTTTAAAAAAGTGGGGAATCTCGAAATGGATCACCTTTTAAAGAGAGCATCAGTAGAGTGAAGGGAGAGATGGAAATAAAAATTTTAGCAAACAGTGTGTCTGAGGTAGGCCACCTGACAAAAAAATAGTCGAAATCGGAGAGTAGTTTTTAGCCCTCCTTACTTATTTAAGTATAATAATGATGAATTGAGCACTACTCACCCTTTGCTTCCATTGCGGCACGTCCGAGTTGCCATATCTCAAGTCATAATTGCGCCTGTGATACGTAACCGCTGGCAGTAGAGTAGGTGCCAGCAGGAAATAAGCCAAATAATTTAGCCAATTGCAAGACATTGTTTGTTTTTGTAATTACATGTAAGTCAATGGTTACGCAAGCAAAAATATCTATGCTAAAATATGCGGCACTATTTTGTTTTTGTTATTGAATGCTTATCACACGAATCAGACTTTCTTCTGGCACAGATCCAAATAGTGGCAAATAATATGTTCGTTTGTGTTAAATGTGCATATACATATGTAGGTACATATGTACATATATTAGTAAAATGCAAAGCTTAAAAGTAAAGAAATAATAATAATATTAAATAAATAAATAAACCGGCTAAATATGTAAGCTCAGCTGCTTCGTTTTTTTGTGTGACACACATATATTTGTATGCATGTATATATGTATGTATGTGTGCAATATGAAAGCGAAAAAGAAGCGTCGCAAAGCATACGAAATTGCCGTTTAACGCGCTGTCGCTGGTGCGGCTACAAGTGCGTCTGCGCGCGCACACCGGTCAAGTGGACAATAACAAAAAGTGAAAGAATACAAAGCGAAAAAAGTGAAATAACAAAAGAAAGAAAAAACAAGAAACACTATAAAACACTTTCAGCTTGCAATATATAGGCGTTGGGAGAAATTTCGATGACAAGTCACAAGTGCGCCACAAACGTAAGCGTGATAATGGACAAGTACACAAAGTACTGTTCGAATTCGTAGTAAAATGTGTGCAAGAAAATTTATGGTTGGAAGAATTTTACATATTTATAACAATTCATTGAAATTTTTATTTAAAATTTAAATATTTTTTAATTTTTTTTTTTATTTCCTAAAACACTTGCATTCTGTAACTTATGGCCAACGATGTAATTATTGGAAGTAGGTCACTTTTAATTGCTAAATAGCATGTTTTCGAAACGATTAAGTTTTATGACACAAAGTCAGTAGAACTAGTTTATGTCAGAGCATATATGTACCTAGTGTTTAAGTATGCGATAAAATTAGTATGTAATGTGTACATATTTTCAAGTTTCTATTTCAATAAAAAAAAAAAATATTTGAAAAAATTAAAAGTTTTTTTTTTTACATTTTTTCTTTGTTTTTGTTTATTTTATTTTCATTATATTTTTTTTTTAATTTTGTTTAAATAAAAACTTATGGAAAAAATATTTATTTTTATTATGCAAAATATTTCTTACTAAAACTTCAAATATTTTAACTAAAAAATTTCTTTACAATTTTAACTGTTTTTTATTTATTTTACTTTTATTATATTTTGTTTAATTTTGTTTACATAAAAAGTTCTAGAAAAAATATTCAGCTTTATTATAAAAAACATTTCCTACTAAAATTTAGAAATTTCTAATGATATTTTTGATATTTTTAATATCAAATATTTCTTCACAATTTTATAACTCTTTTTTGTTCACTTTATTTTTATTTTTATTTTATTTTTATTCATTTATTTTTTTTCATTTTTTTTTATTTTTAATTATAGAGCTAAAATTAAAACTTCTAAAAAATATTTATTTTTTTATAAAAAATTATTTCACTTCACAATTTTTCATTAATTAATGCGTGTGCTCTTCCGATCTTTTTTATTGGTTTTGCGTTCACCACTTTACCGTTTATTCCACTAACGCGTGCAGCTCTGATCAAACTAACTTCTTGCTGACCACTCAGCTGCAGTTCAAGTCCATGGCCAACTGAAGTGTGGCTTGAGTGATTTCGGTCTTATTTTGATCGACGCTCAAGAAAAAAGCTCGCTGCTTTTATAAACGAGTGAGAGTTGTTGTTCCATCGACAGAATTGAGGCGAGTGAGAGTAAGAGAGTGGTTGCTTCGTTGGTAAGTGATTCTGAAGTGTGTCAACCGGTCTGTGTTAATCAGCTGTTGCGTTTGGCACACGTTTTGCAACGTAATTTAAGACTACTACTTGTCTAATACAAGACAAATTATACACTGAGAAAAAGAGAGAGATCAGAATTGAAACAATCTTGAGAGCTAACTAACAGATATTTCAATGATAAGAACCCTTTGATGGAACGATAAAACATATCAAATTTGAACTTGTTTTGTAACTTTTGTAGAAAGCTTACATCTTGCATAACTTGTAAACGTTGAGTAAGACAGGTCTACAAAGTTCGCCAATTTTTCTGCTGTACATAAATATTAGGTTTGTCACTTAGTAATTTCGATTCTTTCAGCTCAATTTAAACACGTTATTTCTATTGTACAAAACTTTAGTATTATGAAGAAAGTATTGCATGTTCTTCATAAAGGCAAAAATGCATCTCAAGCCTCCAATAAAATTTGTGCAGTTTATGGACCCGATATAGTTTCCATTTCCACAGCACAACGATGGTTTCAACGTTTTCGTTCTGGTGTAGAGGTGGTCGAAGATGCGCCACGCTCCGGAAGGCCTGTCGTCGAAAATTGCGATAAAATCGCTGAATTGGTCGAAAGAGACCGGCATAGTAGCAGCCGTAGCATCGCTCAAGAGCTGGGCATGAGTCATCAAAAATTCATTTCAATTTCAATAAAAAAAATTTCAATAAAAATACCGCAAGACTTTTTTGACAACCCATTATAAACTCCATTTTGATACAATTCCTTTTGCCTTCTTTCAAGGAAGAGATTGATTCCTCACTCTTAAAATGGTTTACCCCTTAAGACCGAAAACGGTCCCAGTGATTTCAGGTGAAAGTTCTCCCATCCAAAAACTGGCAAACGTCGTTTTTGAAGGTTCTCCGATTCAAAAAAAATTTGCAGGGATCGGAACAAGTAATAATCCGAAGGTAAGAAGTTTGGTATCACATCCCATTCAAGCAGGAGAAGTGTTTGGCGAGTCATCAAAATTGTATGAGTTGTCGCATTATCTTCGTGGATATACTACAGCTTTTCTATTGATCGATTCTAGTCTCTTCTGTTTGAATCCATCATTCAATTTGTCTAGCTGATCACAATGCACTTCAAAGTTTATCGTGATATTGTCGGGCGAAAGCTCAAAATAAACGATTCCTTTCAAATCACACCAAAAAGACAACATGCCATGTTTTTAGTGACTATCGGTCTTCGTAGTGGTTTTGGTTCATCCTTTTTAGAACATGATCTCCTGCGCTTTACATCTTTTTAAATAACCTACTTTTCGTCGACAGTAACAATGCTTCTTCACTTCTTTGACGTTTGTTCAACAACGAAGAAAGTTTTGTTTTTTAAGAAGATAAAGAACCCTTATGTCAAGCTTCAAAATTAATCACAGTTATTTTATGTGCTTGTCAATTTTTCGCGTTAGACTATTTAATCTTTTAGAAATCTCTTGAGTTCTTATTCGGCGATTAGTATCGATTTTATTGCATGCACAACGACTTCAAGAGTCCTTCCAAGACGTGGTTCATCCTCAAGATCGAAATGGCCGGAACGAAATTTTGCAAACAAATTTTGGCCTTAGTGTTCGGTCAACACATCTTCTCGGTACAAATCACATAATTTTCACCTTGTTTGAACTGCATTTTCTTACCATTTTTATAGTAAAAAAGTAAAGTATGCCAAAAATGCTGTTTTCGATCTGCCATCTGTGATAGGACACCAAACAACAACATTACCAAAAATTTAAGAAATGTATTTACAAAACAAAGCTTACTGTATCAGCTGTTCGAATATATAACGGTACAGCGGTAAAGGTAAAATTGGATGCCAAAAAGTTCAATAAGATCAGCTGTTGTCATCAAACGAAATCGCGACCCAATATAAAGAAGATTTGTGCTCTTTAGTGGTCTACCGATACTTTATTTGCCTTATGACTTTGATATGAAAAATTCAGTAACTCATATTCATATTCAGTTCTCTTATTCATATTTGCCATACACAATATGCGCTTTTTAAATTGTTTAATATCCCTTTGCATTTCAACCATAAGCTGCTTATCAAGACCTTTTTTCAGTTGACGAACATATTTGTTCATAACATGTACTTATTTATTCCATAGACAGACAGATTGTTGTCAAAAATAAGCAACCAAAATTCCAATCATAAAATCTATAATCCGATTTTTCCTCGAATTTGAAAAAATTATAAATTTTTAACGAAACACGTGAGCGCCTTTTTGGCCTTAAATGACATGATTGGCAATGTAATTAATATACATTAGGGTATGTAGGAAGCAAATTACACTGGCGAGCAAATAATTTCTTTTATTTCCTTACCGTTTTCTCGCATCAGTTCATCACATTTTATGCCCTACGCAGCAATGTATGAGTCAATTAAGTACACTGAAAAATTTAAATTTAAAGTACATTTTGATTTATCAGTAAAACAGGATATTCTTGACACTCAATTCGGCCTTTATCTTTATTTGTTTGCAAATGCCTCTCGCTCGCTCGTCGAACCTTCCTTGTGTTTGTTGACGGGCGTTGGACGGGCGGACAGATGTATCTTGGCTGCAACAAGATAGTAGTCTAAGTCGATGTTAGGACCTTGGAGTGTACGCAAGTCTTAAACGCTAGAGACGTGTCTTCCGTCTATCACAATATGATGGGTCGGGTTGGCGGCTTTTCGATCCGGAGACAGCCGGGTAGCTTGATGAATTTTCCTATGCTGGAATCTATTACTACAGATAACCATATTTCAGGCACTGCCGAAGTCGATCAGTCTCAACCCATTTGGGGATGTTTCATGCAGGCTGCAGTTACCGACCGTTTTCGGCCGAAGTTCGGAGATTTCATACAAAACATGGTCGGTACAGCATTTTAACTTGGGTAACTGTGAAGATTAATTGAAATGATGGCAAATGGTGGCTTGACACGAATTTCGAAAGGTTCTGCGGCGTTTTTATCTTCCTTGGCATGCTCCTGGCCAAATCGTCGTAAAGACAATGCATAGGCCAATGTCGGTCACGTTTTCTGATGACAAGCGTACACCTCTCTTGGCAATCTCGTCCACTATCTCATTGCTATTGATTTTTTTTTACCAGGCATCCAGTAGAAGTGAAGTCGCTTATACCTGGTGACACTTTCCACTGCAGCGTTTTCTAAGACACTTCTGGCCGATATGCGAAGCGAGGTTATCCCTTGATTGTTGTTTGGCTGTCTATGCATGTAGACGTTGGTACTGAAGTTGCCGGATGATGCATTAGATACTAACTCTGTGGTTTTTCCAATAAATGTCTTACGTCTAGATGATATGCCTTTACGCCAACCATCTCTTTCTAAGTTTACTGCGACGCTTCCTTCCCACTTGAAAAGGCGGATGCAGTCGGTATCTGCAGATTTTACTGGATTTCTTCAGCGAAGACGTCCATGGGTGGCAGGTTTAGTACTAATTCAAAAGTCGCCGTTGGAGTGGTTCCTAGAGCTTCTGCTATGCACAGTGCAGCGAGCTGTTAAACCATTTGTATTGGTTTCCGGTAGATAGATTTTCGTATGCCTGTCCACCACACTATAGCACTGTAGAGCAGATTTGGTCGAAATATTGAAAGTATTTAACAAACAACAACTTAAATGCAATAAAATCACTGGGAAAAATATTTCTGCCTACGCGGCTGATTTTACTACTACAGTCGAACTTCCATAACTCGAATCACTATTATCCCAAAAAAAACTCAATTGCTACTTTAGATTATATTAAATGATGAATATGTATTTGTTGTTTAAAACACACATTACAGAAAACTGTAATAAGTTACAGTGAAGTGAAGTATTCAGAAATTAGTGACTGAAAATTTTCTTTTTTTTTTGTATTTTCAGTAAAAAATGACTCTAATTTGTTTAAAGCCGTATAGTGCTTATCAGTTGTAGTGTCATTTGTTTGCAAATATAAACTCAATGTTCGGAAAGCATTTGGAGGCTGGTGAATAGTTTCTTCTACCGATCCCTCGCCGTCACTCTCCGTTCCGCTTAATATTGGATCATCTAATTCAGGGCAGTAATTCTCAACAATATCAGAATATGTAGGAAAGCCAGTTGTGCAAAGGTCATTATCTACTGCAATATAATCCTGAAGAGTAGCACTGCAAGTTATTTTGTTTGCTTTTAACCATGCTTCGTAATCAGCTTCAATAACATTTCGATATTCATCAATAGTACTTAAAAACTCAGAGGTATGTCATCTTCCTCTTCCCATTCAGAGTATTGACCAAATCCAGCTTTTTTGAAGCAATTCGCTATGGTTTGATTTTTGACGTCAATATCCCAAGCTTTTGTTACATGATTGATGCAATCCGTAAGTGTAATATCTTGTTTTTCGTTTGGGCGGCTGTAATTTAGAGGTCATATTCGGTGGAAAAAATGCCAGTTCAATGGCTTTCAGTTTGCTTTGTACGTCTTTAGAATGTGGGCAATTTTCAATAAACAATAAAATTTTTCAGCCAGTACTTTGAAAGCGCTTATAAACAATCAAATTTAGAACCCATTCTTCAAAAATTTGGCCAGTCATCCAGGCCTTGGAGTTATAGGCCAGGATACTGCGAGTTGTAGAATAAGAGAAAAGCACATTACTTCGAGTTATAGAAGTCATAATTATGTATTTTCGTTCGAGTTATGGAGAACTTCGAGTTATGGAAGTTCGAGTTACGGAAGGAAATTTATATGTTAATTACTCTCTTAATGCTACTGCCCACCCATTTAGTTCGAGTTAGAGAAAATTCGAGTTAAAGAAGTTCGAGTTATGGAAGTTCGACTGTATTTCGAAGTGAAAGTGTAACGAAATAAATAAATAAATTCTGTTTCAAGCGAGAAGTCTGCGACTAAAAATTCGCTGCTCACATAGGTAAATACATACGTAGAAATATCAATAATGTAAGCTGCTCTAAACCGATTTAGTGAAATATGTACGTTCGAATATAAATCAGTGGAGGTATGTGTTTGCATATACAGGGTGCTTCATTTATTTACATACTTTAATGATTATATTAATATAATACGAACTTTTTCATTTTATATCAAAAGATTGGTTGAAAGAGCGCGATCCCTCGATACTACCGTATTTTGTCGAGAGGATGTTTGAGCAATGTTCATACGTTTGTAACGGTCTGTATGCGTCTAGTGACAAGTTGGGTTTACTAGACCCATCTTTGTTGGTTCTGTTATGACCTACTCATTTTGTTGTGCGTTTGCTTGGTCCGCGTCCGGTCCCGTTGGTGAGTATGTTGCATAAAGATCAGGATGTCGACAAAATTTGAAGTTTGTATGTCCAACCGTCCGTCCGCCATAATAATGCACATATCTTCCAGACCAATACATCAACAATCGCAATTCGCTCTGGATAATTCTGACAAGGGCTGTTACCAACAATGCGAAAATGGGTTGAATCGGAAAATAACCCCGCTCACTCCCATATAACGGTACTGTTAACAACTACTTAATGCGCGATAAATCAACAACTAAAAACGTCGGAGACATTCACTTTTACCCCCGAGATGTTACGAGAGGGCTTTAAAGGAGCCGGTTTAAAAACTGGACAATGGGTGTGGCACCGTCCACTTTTAGGTAAAATCACATATCTATTCTATCTATTTGACCTATTTCAACCAAATTCAGTAAATAACATTCCTATAACAATTTTATTTCACAGTAGCAAAATGGAAAAATCGGACGCCTACTTTCCATATAACACAATTTTAAATTTTATTTGATTCTTTCACCTTCCGGTATACAAATCAAGAAGAAATCAGTATAACGGTATAAAACTTTGCACGAATATTCCGTTGAAAGTATTCCACCTTGTGTTACAAAATTTTTCAAATCCAACAAAAACGTTCAAGCCCCTAGGTACCGAATATTTCGACCCCAGTACCTATATTTGACATTTTAGTGCGAAATTGGTCAATGTGCGAGATATATAATGGAAATTCAGAGAGAAAACTTTTATGATAGTAATATGTGTGTGTGCTACTAATGGGTTGAATCGGGATAATACTTCTTTAGCCCCAATGTACTTAAGACCACATCGAACTTGCAGGAGCCTTTATACCGCACACCATGTTGTTCAATAAGTTTTGTCGTTTAAAAAAAAACAACAACAATTTTATAATTCAAAATACATATATACATACAGATATAATACAGCATAATCTTCCTGAACATTAATACACTTGCTCCAACGATCCTCCAATCCGTGGATCCCATCCCTGAAGTTAGAATCCAACATGCTTCAACGGCCGTTATGACCTCTTCATTTGATGAAAAACGCTTGCCACGCATAAATTTTTTGAGCCCTGGAAACAAATATAAGTCGCTGGGGGCCAAATCTGGTGAATACGGTGGATGCTCCAACAATTCAAATTTTAATTCATGGATTTTAGCATTGTCAAGATGCTCTTATGACACGGTGCATGGTCCTGATGAAAAAGGATTTTTTTCCTTTGTAAACCGGGTGTTTTTTCACGAGTTTTTTTTTTCAAACTGGTCCAAAAGATTGCAATAATATTTAGAATTAATTGTTTTACCAGTTTGCAAGTAATCCACAAACAAAATTCTTCTTGCATCCCAAAAAACTGATGCCATAACCTTCTTGCCCGATTTCCGGACACAAACTCTTTTCGAAGCCGAACAACCAGGTTCACACCACTGTTTAGCTTCTTGTTTTGATTAAGGATCATGGTGATAGTCCTAAGTCTCATTCATAGTGATGAATCGACGCAAAAAATTCACTTTATCCTTTTTAAAACGCTCCAAATATTGCTGTGTTTTTGTTCCATTGTTAGCGAATGCGGCACCCATTGTGCACACAGTTTTCTAAAACCCAAAATTTCACTTAAAATATGGCTCACACTGTCTAATAAGATGTGTAGAGCCTCCACCTAATATCTCTCAGTCAATCGACGATCATCCAAAACCATATCCTGTATTTTGGCTATGATTTCTGGTGTTGAAGTCCTTCACGTAGATCGTCTTCAAGGCTTGTACGATCACTTTTAAATTCAGCAACCCATCTTTCTACTATTCTAATTGTTGGTGAACAATCATTATTGGTAGGTAGGTAGGAGTGCAGCCCTATCGGGCTCAATTAGCACTTGATGTGCCATTTTGATACACTATTCGTAGAACCACCTGTATCTGCTATTACGTTTCACCTTCTCTCTCAAACCATTTTGAGGTTTCGATGAAACTACTTATGTCCGATATGCTTTTGGTGGAAATCCATTCAAGATTTGGTGCTTGGTGGATTCCGAGCAGTTTTGTGTCGGATCTGTGCTAGAGCTGGGCATTCGCAGAGAAAGTGGAAGATTGTTTCCTTTGTTCCCTGCTACTCCGCAGCCACGGCGGAATATCGTTGTAGGGCAATCCCATTTTGGACGCATGTTCCCAAATGGCCAGTGCCCTGTTGTGGTAGCTGTTATTCTGTAAATACTTTTTCTTGACCTATTTAATAAATCATTTGTTCTTTTCCTGTCATATGTTGGCCATAATTGTTTAGTTATGA
The DNA here is from genome assembly GCF_016617805.1 of Bactrocera tryoni. Lineage (NCBI taxonomy): Eukaryota > Metazoa > Arthropoda > Insecta > Diptera > Tephritidae > Bactrocera > Bactrocera tryoni. The sequence continues at coordinate 49,273,102 of NC_052502.1, read as the reverse complement.
CGCATTTTGTAATGTTTTTCCACCTGTTGTTTGCAATTTGCTGAAATTGTCTATTGATCTCTTTTTTTATCGATCCTAGCGGGCTTGGTATTAGCTCCGCCTCGGATTCATTGAGGAAAGTTCCTGCCTTTGCCAACTCGTCTGCTTTTTTCGTTACCGAAAAAGTTCCTGTGTCCGGGAACCCAGATCAAGTTTAGCTGGAGCTTGTCTTTAATTGAGCTTAGTGCTCTCTTGCAGCTGTGAAACAATCATTATACACTTTTAACATTCGTTCGTGATTTTCTTTTGATGCTACACCTTCCAAAAATAAGAATTTTATCACTGCACGATTTTCAATTTTTTCCATTGTAAAGAAATACTGTGACACAGCGACACTAAATGGCTTGTAAATAAAGAATGAATTGACAGATTGAAATGAAACTTCGCATACTCGTACGTTCATATGAAGAGTGTACCAATAAAACAAAAAAAATTGAGCTCGTGGCAACGCCCTCTCTTATCAAATGACAAAACTTATTGAACAACTTGCTATATCGGCCAACACGTGAGTTATTTTTATGAAAATGGAAAAGCATGTTTTACTGATAACTGTATATCTGCGTGCCTAAAATTAAAATTTACAGTACTCCATAACTCGAACTCTTGAATTCACAGTAGAAGTAAAATTTTATACAAATTTCCTTGTATTATTCGAAGTCTCTCAAACTCAAAGTTTTGGTGTGGATTATGGTGTTTCCAGTTAAGAAAGTTCAACTGTATATATAATTGCTTGGATTTCGATTTTTTTGTTGACGTTTTGCACCTTAAGGCATTTCCTTGGTTTTGAACGTATCACAAGGCGTCAAATTTGGAGATATTGGTGCCCAGTCGGAGTCGCCTGTTTTTGTTTGTTCCAGTTTGTGTTATATATTATTACAAGTAAAATTATTCATTTTAGAGAATTGAGGTTTCCAAAAATTTGCTGACCAACACAATCGGCAAGTAACGTTCAATGTGTTGAATGATGTTATTTACTGCAATAAAAGTTGGCGCACCCTGTATTTATGTGCCAAAAAGTTTATAAACACTCTCGTTTATGACCAAGCATATTTGTATATTGATTCATATACCTAGCAGCAGGAAATTCATTGAAAATACATATACATATACATATGTATATATGTACAACATTCATCTAGCTCTGTATCTAGTGTTTTATGTAGTAAAATAGAATTATTAAATCCTTGCTGTCAGCATATAGCAATGATAAGCCTAGTTAAGCTCATGTTTCATAACGCTTACAACAGTTTTAACGCAGTTTGTGCTAACGGTATTTGTATGTACATATATATAGTGCATATGTATAAAGTATGTGTGTTAATCTCCCTATTTCATTTACATAAAAGGACAACTTGATTTTGGCAATAAAATATTCTATACTGACTCTGATACATCTCCGACTGCTTTCACTCATATTTGAATCACATTTGATTGTGCATTTGTTGTTTTTGTGGCTTGTGTCTTCCGCCTAACCTCTCATTTGCATATTTTTTCCAAATGCTTGAGTTTTGATTCTGCCAATTGCCGGCAGATTGAATTTTTTACGCATTTATTTGTATAACTGTATATTTGGATTAAGTTTTATGGCGATTCAAAAGGAATTTTTGGGGCTTAAACCCAAAGTCAATCGGAGCACATGCACACTAGGGCACATCAAGTTTTTCCTTGCCGCAAATAATTTTATCACACTCTCAACGCTCACACGCCCACAACCACCAACGGAACTCATTAAATAAACTTTTACGGAAATTAGTTTTTTTGGCATATGCCTTTACACACTTACACAGACATAGGCTGCTGCTAGTGTGTGGTGATGCCTGCCACAATTGGCTCAATAAAATGTGAAACTATTTGCGCATAAATTTGCACCAGCGACAGCCACTTTTATTTGCCGCAACGATAACTCCAAAGCCACCTCAAATATGCGGTCGCTCGTCTTGACTTTGAGCACGAGCGACATACATATTTACGTACATATACACACGTACGTATGCTGAGCTGTTTGGCTGGACCATTTGGGCAAATCTGTGTTCGCTGCTCTGTTGTCTGTCAGCAAGGGCGCTCTTCAAAACCCAATTATGAACTTTGTTGTAATACTTTGCGACACTATGGCGGAGCATTTTCGGCATAAATTACACACATGTTGCACGAACATAGTGCAGAGTTCGCAAGGGTCGCATTGGACAGCCAGTGACTCTACTTAAAACTTACTTATACATGTATATTTTAGACATATGTAGTTGTTTATGCATGCGTGTGCTGCATGCATGTATTGGCTGTAACCACATGTGTCTGTCCTCTCATCACCCGCAGCGGAAGTCATTGATATATGCTCGGTTGTGTGTTGCAAGCATCAGCAGCAGCAGCTTTAGTTGTAATACCCTCAATGTGGGTAATTGTTGTTGGTTGACAAATGCGGACATTGCCCATAAGCTCATATGGCCACATATGCACACCCATACAGACGCGTTTACATACAATATTTTCGTAACATTTTACTTGTGCTGTGATTACATTATTTGTTGCAAGCAGCTACGCTACAATGTTGCTGCTTACTTGCCTGTTACGAGACCACAACACTGGACACAGATTATCCGAATTTATTTGCCCAACAGGTGGCGAGAGGTCCTTGTACCAAGCCTGCCATGACAGCCACTGTGACAGCTCTGCTATGTATAACAATTATTCTAATTTCAGTATTAATGCTTTGCTCTAAGTTATTGCCTTTTGTGTGGTTTAGTATGTGCAGCAGCATATTTAATAGCCTCGTGTGGATGCATGTACATACGTGCGTGCGTGTGTGGGTGTGGCGAGTAATGCTTCTCCGTAAAATATAGTTTGGGGGATTTTATTGAGCTTACAGCTATTAATGTCTTGTTTACAATATTTCTTCATTGAAAATAAAGTTGGGATTTTGCTTTGTTAGAGTGCAAGGCGTGTGAGGGGTACATGAAGTATAACTGCAACCGCTAAAAATTTTTGAAAACGAAGTTTGTTTGAAATATGAAATGCATTCATTCTAAGCGATAAGAACTCTGATTGTTTTCTGTTAATACTTTTCCTACTTTTTCGATCATTATGTAATTACTTCACATATGTATATCAGAGCATTCTCGTGATAACGCAGCCTCTCCAACCGATAACAGCAGAATGGTGTGGCAGATGTGAGGTAACCTCGTCCCAGCGGATGAAAGAGTTAATTGGTACTATACCATTGGTCTTTCTGCCAAGGGAAAGCATTACACTTCACCAATAAATTCAAAGTTAGCCTTGGCAGCAACGCTGAATGGAATATTTTCACATTCGAGCTGCTGTTTAGGGATAGTCAAAATAATCAAAACTCTCCATACCTATGGGAAGTATAACGAGCATTTTTCAGGCCGATGTCTTTGCAATAACTCGGTGCATTGAGATAAACCTCTTACGCAACTATCGCAACGAAGGTACCATACTTAGCGATAGTCAAGCGGCACTTAAAGCAATCTCCTCCTATGAGATCAAATGGCTACTGGTGCAGGAGTGTAGAGAACAGATTAGTGGAACCCAACCAAGCGCACCTCGTTTGGGTGCCCAGCCACAAAGGTATAGTCGGGAACAAACCGGCTGATGAGTTTTCCCGCTCCGTATCAACGAACATGGTAGGACTTGAACCCTTTACTGGGGTGGGTCCTCATACTATAAAGGAGCTGCTCCGCAAAGAGGAAGGAGTAGATAGAGAGGTGTATTGGCAACAACTACATGGCATATGGCATGCCAAGCTGCTAATGGGGGGTATAACCTTAGCAGGTTTAAATATGTAATCAACCTCCCTAGGGATAAACTAAGACTACTTCAGCGAGCCTGAAACACAAGAACACCTGCTAGGTGACAGCACAGCAGTCTATAGACGCAGGTCAAAGACTCTTGCATCCATGTTTCTAAATAAGGATCACTTCGTACAATAAACCTACGGTCGCGTTGTATTCCTCATTTATCAATCAAGCCTAGTAGAACACTGCATAATGTGGCGAATACTACTGGACTTATGTTGATTTAGACAGGATGCAATCACAAACCGTCTGGGTCATTGTTAATAGCAAACCTACCGACACAGTTGGTACCGTCGTTGGCACAACCATGAAAGCACTTCAGAGCCATAAGTCTGCAGACAAAATGGACAGGGTCAAGCGATTGCGGAACAGATGAAACGGTGGACTCACCGGCGCACTTGCTTCGACGAAAGCGAAGACTGTACTACGTCCATAAAAGGGACGGCCTCCGTTTTCTGAGAGTCTTAAAATGTGATCGACATCAACTTCCTGGAGAAAGGAACTATTAGGTGGTGTTACTGTTTTGACGCTGAATTCCAGAAAAACTGAGCCCACATTCATATACGGTTACGAATTCCCGCCTCATCAAAAGTATTTACCATGTTGGGTTCCGAGCGATTTCTTTTCTTTTTGCCAAGAAAATACATTCGTCGGACAGATATTGTCGAGTCGATTGGGCGCTTATCACCGCAACGGAGATCTACTTTGAAGACAATTTAAAGAAGTTGACGAATCAGTATTGTAAATGTGTCGAGAACACCGTTTTGACTCAATTGAGGATAAAAAGCTGAATCGAAGAAGACTCTGATGACCATAACGGCGGAAGATTTTTCCAAGTGCTATGATAACTGCAAAATTCGTTTGCATAAGTGTATTGTTTGAATTGTTGCTGTCACAATCGACGTTGAGTTCTCAGATCCATCATATAAAGTCAGGCGGTCAGCTGGGAACTTTTTTATATAATGATTCTTTCTATGATGCATAAGGTATCTCTAGTAAAAATTCAAGAAAATTAATACCGATTTTATTAAAATTAATCAAAGAAATTTCTTGCGCATAAATAAAATATAATAAGTTATGGAAATTACTTTTAAATAGTTAAGTTTGTAATTATTTGTGTGGAATTTTTACTGCGCTGTGTTTTAGTTCTCTGGACTACTGAACTATAAAATCTCGTAAATAGCTTTTTCCTTAGAAATGAGATGGTTCATTGGGTGCAGTCACGGAATGAAAGTTCTTTCGCACTTTACATTTTTCTGAAAGGAATTTAGCAAACTCATTTGTTCTTGTATGTAAGGGATTTTTAAGATTTTGTGAATGCTTAAGGTTAATTATTTTTTATACTTTGCACAAACAATTATTATTATTTTAAAACCTTTTTATTTTCTGTAATTTCTTAAGATTTTTTTTACTGAACAAACATTATTTTCGTATCTTTTGGCATAACATGGTTACAGGAAATTTTGTCGTCAAATTGTTATCAGTTAAATACTAATTGGGCAATTAGTTAATTTTGTGATTAATAGAGAAAAATAAGAAGTTAAACTGCTGAAATTCTTACTTAGTGTTATTAGACGAAGATGATGCTAGGCTATGAAATTTTATTTCAAACGGAAGTTTGCTCTTTGGTGTGAAATTATTCAAATTTAATTTTATTTATTTAAATTTTTGGGATCTTAAGACCTGTACGAACCATAAACATTATATTTTCTGCATAACTTGTTAGCACATATATGTACTTAATATTGTTCAAAAATCCCACATCATTACTACAATACGAAGTGTGTTCAAAAAGTATCGCGACAGTTTGCTGACAGTTTTTTTTTGATTGCAGGGGCGTGGTGCATCATGAGTTCTTGCCACAGGGAAGAACGGTCAATAAGGAATATTACCTGTAAGTTATGCGCAATTTGCGCGAAGCAATCCGCCAGAAACGACCGGATTTGTGGAAGAACAAAAATTGGCTTTTACACCAAGATAACGCCCCTGCTCACACATCGTTGCTTGTGCGCGACTTTTTGGCCAAAAACAACACACTAATGATCCCGCAGCCACCGTATTCCCCAGATCTGGCCCCCTGTTACTTTTTCTTGTTCCCTGAACTGAAGAGGCCCATGAAAGGATGACGTTACGTTTCTCTTGACGAGATAAAGACGGCATCGAAGGAGGAGCTGAAGAAGATAAAAAAAAAAAATATTTTTTGAAGTGCTTCGAAGATTGGAAAAACCGTTGGCACAAGTGTATAATATATAATGGGGATTACTTTGAAGGGGACAAAATAGATATTCATGAATAAATAAGTAAGTTTTCAAAAAACACAAAATTCGCGATACTTTTTGAACACACCTCGTATATACACATAAAGGGTGATCCATTTCGAGATTCCCTACTTTTCTAATAAAAACTACAGAATCTTCACATTTAATGGGAAATGTTTATTATGATTCGAAAGAACATTTCTGGCATTCATTTTTTGAAAATTATCTCTTTCAAATATTGTCCGCATAGACTTTAGACTTTACATATTCCCACAGGAAAAATTCTAACGGTGTAATATCACAAATCTTGGTGGCCAATTGAACGGCCCAAAACGTGAAATTTTCTGCTCATCAAAGTGTGCTCTCAATAAATCCATTGATTGATGCGATGTGATGTTTTTTGAAACCAAATGTCGCCGAGAACTCAAACTTCAATTCCAGGCGTCAAATAGTCGGTCGCGGGCATCATTTTTGAATAAAATACGGACCGACGATTCCACCGGCCCATAAACCACATAAAACACTTTGTTTATACTGGATGAAATGACAGCTCTTGAGTTTTTTAGGTTGCTTTTCGTCCCAAATGGGGCAATTTTGCTTGTTTACATACCCACTGAGCCAGAAATGGACCTCATCGCTGAATAAAATTTGGCTCGAAAACTTCGGATCTTCTTGGAACTTTTCAAGAGCCCATAGAGCGAAACGATGTCGTTTGGGAAGCTCGAGCGACTTCAGTTATTGCAAGTGTGGTATTTTGTACGCTTTCAATTTAAGATCTCGACGTAAAATACGCGAAGTCATTCCATACGTCAGTCCGAGTTGCTTTGAACGGCGCCGAACAATCTCAGCTACGACTGCTATATTTTTTTCACTGCGTGCTAGACGTGGCCTATTCGGTCGATTATTATCCAATAATGAAAGCTGCGTCTCAAGATGGGTGATGGTGTTGCGAATAATACGCTCAGTAGGCCGATGATGTTGAACATAACTTGAGCGAAGCGCACGAAACACGATCTTTACAGAACGTGAATTTTCATAATAAAGTTCAGGGATTTGTAAATCTTGTTCAGACGTAAGTCTTTCGTTGATAAAATACTAAACGATACTGAACAGAAATATCATGACAGGTTGACACGACTCACGCGTGATCTGTCAAAAAATTGCTATTAAAAAGTACCTTAAGTTGGATCACCCGTTATAATACGCTATCAAACTGCGCACGAGGAAAGAACTGAACAACTTCCATGGCAGTTACAAAATCTGAATTAATTTAATTACAGTTATTAGCATTTAAATCCGTGTATTGCAACAGTTATAATAAATGAGAATGAATTCACAAAAGCTTTTTGTTTGACACATCAAATTCCTTTCTAAAACTTCTATGAAATCTATATTTAAAGAAGTTAGCGAATAACAGTACATTTGAGAAGAAATCTGAAAAGCAGTAACCAGCAACCATTGTCACGTAATATTCCCATAAGCGACAGTTAAACTTCATAAAATAAAAACGAATTGCTTGCATTTTGATACGCGGACGATAGGGTTGGGGCACAAACACATATATAGTACATGTACATGGAATGTATGTATATACATATGTACATAGTGTTTAATACATACAAATGCACATAACTGACTGCAGCTTCGAGAGATCACTACCGATTTTGACAGCAAAAACAAAGAAAACAATTGCGCACATCTCCCCTCCCTCCTGGAACCAGGCAAAAAAGTATGTGCAAGAAGAATTAAATTATTTTTAGTAAAATGAAAAATATGCGGAGAAAAAATATCATAAACTCAACTATTCAACTCGAGTCGACGAACGCATGCGGAGCAACTTTTGCACACCAAACTAACTATCCAACAAATATTTGCAGAAATTTCGGCGTTTTGACGCATGTGCATGTGTGCGTACGATGTGTATGTGAGTGTAAGCGTATAGATATATATGTATGTGTGTAAGTGGCGAGGACTATTTTCAGCAGCGAAGGATTACACACCATGCACGGGTATTAAAATATCCCGTTACACTTGGGGGAGTTGGGTGGTGTTCGTATATAGAGCGTAAACGACTCACTGTATATTCGCTGTGCTCTAACGGGAATGCGGTTGCAATAAGCAGCTGCAACTTCATTATAAAGTAAACAGACAAGTTAAGTACAAATTCAAAAAAGATTCAGGAATATATGAGATAAATTATAACAGATGCACTCAAATAAAATATAGCGTGCATTCACTTGAGGTGTTTTCATATATCACGTGGTCTGTATATACATACCTATGTTTACATCAGTATAAACTATTTTTTATACACCCGCAGGGAGTATGATTTAATACTTTTTTCGCATTTCGTTTGCAATACTCCAAATTAGTAGAACTAGATTGCGTGTACTTTTGTAGAACCACCAGAGGTGATCTAGTAGCTGATGCTCAGAGCATACTGAAATTATGGAGGGAACACTTCTTCAGCCAGCTGAATGGCAGTGAAAGTATAACGCCAGCAAATGATGAGTCCGATTCCCCAATCGATGACGATCGAGCAGAAATTCCATTGCCCGACCATGAAGAAGTTCCCGTCTGAAGAACAACAAAACGGCGGAGGCCGATGGATTGCCGGCCGAGCTATTCAAATACGCCGGCGAAGAACTGATAAGGAGCATGATTGGAGTTTAAGTGCGCTCTGTCCAATCCACAAAAAGGGAAACCCCACAATCTGCACCAATACCGTGGGATAAGTCCCCTAAACATCGCATACAAGGTTCTATCGAGTTTACTGTGTGAAAGATTAAAGCCCAACGTCAACAAACTGATTAAACCTTATCAGTGTTGCGTTCGATCTGGAAAATCAACAACCGACCAGATATTCACCATGTGCCAATTTTTTGGAAAAGACCCCTCAGAAAAGAATCGACGGTGAGTACCTCTTCGTCGATTTCAAAGTTACTTTTGAGCTGCCTTTATGCCGCGATGTCTGAATTTGGTATCCCCGCAAAACTAATATGGTTGTATGTATAAACTGACGTTGAGCAATACCAAAAGCTCCGCCAGGATCAGGAAGGACCTCTCCGAGCCGTTCGATACCAAACAAGGGTTCAGACAAGGCGACTCCCTAGCGTGCGAATTCTTCAACCTGCTTCTGGAGAAAATAATTCGAGCTGCAGAACTTAATCGAGCAGTTACAATCTTCTATAAGAGTGTACAACTGCTGGCGTATGCCGATGATATGCCGATATAAGCAAAGCAAGTGGACCTGGCGTTGAACGATGGCAAGACGAAACATCTCCTGTCATCAAATAAACAGTCGTCGCACTCGCGACTATGCTCCCACTTCACTGTTGAAAGTCATAACTTTGAAGTTGTAAATAATTTCTTCTAGCTTGGAACCAGTATTAACATCGACAACGGTGTCCTTGAAATCCTACGCAGAATAACTCTTGTCAACAGGTGCTACTTCGGACTGAATAGGAGAAGTAAAGCCCTCTCTCGACGAACAAAGACCAAACTCTACAAGTCAGTCATCATCCCCGTCCTTTTATGTGGTGCAGAGGCATGGATACGAGTTTTCGAGAGAAAGTTTCTGAAGATTTATGGTCTTTGCGCATTTTCAACAGCGAGTACCGTAGTCGGTGAAACAATGAGCTGTACGATATATACGATGACGTTGACATAGTTCAGCGAGTTAAAAGACAGTGGCTACGCTGACTAGGTGATGTCGCCCGTAAAAAAACACTCCAGCTCTGAGAGTATTCGAAGTGGTATTCTACACAGTACTCGCCGGGAGAAGCAGGGGAAGAGTAAGACCCCACTCCTCTGGGAAAACCAAGTGAAGAAGGACCTGGCTGCACTTGTTATCTCGAATTGGCGCCGAACAACGAAACGGAGGAACGACTGGCGCACTGTTGTAAACTCATCTATAACCGCGTAAGCGATCTCTACGCCAGCAAAGAAGAAAAGGAAGTAATTTCTTTAAAGTATGCCATTATGTGATAAAAATTGTCCAAATCCCGCCAAAATTGTTACAGACCATAGGGTACCGTAATGAGACCCTTTCTTCACATATGGAAAAGGATCGATACGATCCTAACTACCATACTACATATAATGATTCACGTTTTTTTAACAAACGTTATGCCGAATATGTCACCAATTCGGTTCTAATAGAGCTAAATGGTACTTGCTTGGCTATTTATTTATTCTATTGAAAATACTATCACTGAATGTGATCGAGAAGCCAATCTCTTTTAAACGAAAAGGCTGTACGACCTGCGCTCAATAACATTTTTTGTTTTATTTGAAGCAGATGTATAAGAGTGGGCGTTGGGTGAAGACAATTTACCAATAAAATCACTCACTGAATATCTATGTACATATATACGAAAATTGTGTAAACTACTTTTTGTAACTCACCGCAAAACAGACACCTGCAGCACCGCCAAACTATTGACGACTCTTTGTGTGAGTGTGTGGCATAAGTTATCGGTCGTCACCGTGGCAACCATTTCCCATCCATCAGGTAATAGCTTACGTTTTGCCGTTATTGGCTTCCTGAATCTAACGCGGATACCGAGCGTGACGGATGAAGTAGTCGCTTAGACACCAGCTTGCAAAGGTCAATGCTCAACCCTCGCAGCTGAACTTTGTAGCTGGCAGCTTTGTTGTATTTGTATGTATGTATAGCACATATGTGGCTTTGAAATGTGTAAGCTCCGTGGCTGCCAATGAATAATGACAAGCATAAGTTAGAGAGTGAGAATGAATAATGTGATGATAAAATAGTGTTCCAGTATTTAACATTAAATATCTTTATATGTGTTTATTTAATATTATCTTATTATCTCCTTAATAGAGACTCAATAATATCTCTGTTAATATAGCTCATCCCATAAACTTAAATCGTGTAGCAACAAGTAAGAAAGCGCTAAGATTGGGTGCAACCGAGCATTTTATACTCTTGCAACTTGCAGGAATCAAAGCCAGGAAAATACCTTAAGGTGTAAAGTGTCGACCAGAGAATCAGAATACAAGCAATTATATATATTATAAAATCACATACTTGACTAGGTAGTTATAATACTGAGCAACTGAAGCGAATAACGTTATTGAAGAGAAAAGTGATTTCACACTCTCTCTTCGGTACAAAATTACCAAGGTGCTCAAAAACTCCTCGGACCAGAACTTGAATACTGAATATCGTATATGAACTTACTAAGCAAGCTTTAATGGTATGGCCATCCACGCGGGTGTGTACTATGATTTGAATTCCGATTTATAACAAGATATATTGTTTAGTTTTCCTAAGATTCAAATATATGTTGCTCCTAATAAAAACATCGATCTAATAAAAATTTATTCATTAGACAGCCAAAGGTCAAGAAATAATGTAAAATCAGGCCACAACCATCTCAATTGACAATACATCTTGGCTTTATAATGGATTACTCGCGGAAGATAACTTCATGAGACTAGCGAGCTACCGAAAGTAAACCGGTCTATCTAAATCTTAGTAAATTTATAACTCATGAATGAGAGAATTTGCGGTTTCAGTAAAGTTGGAGTAATCCTAAAATAGTTGCAATGGACTATTTTCTCCACGGTAATAAGGTTGTTCGTTCTTTCCATTGGGGGCTTTCTATGTACTATGCCTGGGACGGCCTGTTCAAGCATCTCATATGCGACCTTTACACGTCTAATGTAACGCTTAATATTCAAACCATTATCCAAAAATTGTTGCGTCGAATTATGTTGAAATGCTATGCTTTATTTAAGTTGTTGGGTGTTAGGTGGATGTACAACTTGAATTAGGTCTATTTTCGATTCACTTCACGATCTTCCATGAATGCTTTGATCCATTTAAGTACTTTTGTTCGTGCTAAGATAGACCAATCGACATATGGAGACAAACGTCCGCAAAAATAAAACAGGTTCTACCGATCTAAGTAAATTTTTTTTATCGAATTGGTTGAAGCCAAGTTTGATCCTGACCTGAGTGAATTTGAGGAACAGAAGCGTTCATTTTTAAATATTAGTTTGCTGGATCTACTGCTGGAAATTACTATTATACTAGTGGGGTCGTATGATTTGGAGGATTTGATCCAAGTAGATGTACTCTTTTCAATAGCTTTTATTTGACAGATCACGCGTGAGTCGTGTCAAGCTGTCATGTTATTTTTGTTCAGTATTCTTTCATAATGGAAAGACTTACACCTGAACAACATATACAAATCGTTCAACTTTATTACGGAAACTAACGTTCTGTAAGGAATATGTTTCGTGCGCTTTACTTAAATTATGTTCAACATCATCTTATTATTCGCAACACCATCACCATCTTAAGACCTAGCATACATTAGAACAAATGAACCACATCCAGAACGCAGTGAAGAAAATATCCGTATAGCAGCCAGAGCTGAGAGACTACATGGACAACCAATTTGGCGCCGTTCGCAGCAACTCGAACCGACGTATGGAAAGACTTGACGCATTTTATGTCGACATCTTAAATTCAAAGCGTAAAAAATACAGCTTGTGTAAGAACAGAAGCCGTTCGACCTTCCCAAGCGACATCGCTTCGCTCGTTTTCGAGCCAAATATTGTTCAGCGATGATGCCCATTTCTGGCTCAATGGGTATGTAAATAAGCAAAATTGCCACATTTGTGACGAATAGCAACCTGAAGAGATTCAAGAGATGCCATTTGATTCAGAAAAAACAATGGTTTGGTCTCGTTAGTGGATCGATCGCATCGCACATCGCTTCAATCAATTGATTTATTGAGAGAGGACTTCGGTGAACAGATAATTTCACGTTTTGGGCCGGTCAATTCGCCACCAAGATCATGTGATATCAAACCGTTAGACTTTCCTGTGCAGATATGTAAAGTCTAAAGTCTATGCGGTCAATCCCGCTTCATTTCAGGGCTTGGAGCAACACATCACGCCTGTTATTCGCCAGTTACCAGTCGAAATGCTTGAACGGGTCATCGAAAATTGGACTCAACAAATGAACCATCTAAGACGTAGCCGCGGCCAAAATTTGAAAGAGATAATCTTCGAAAATTAAAGGCCAAAAGCTGTTCTCTGGAATGATAATAAAAATTTCTCATTAATTTCGAAGTTGATGTTTTTTTTTTTCTTAAAAAAATAGAGAACCACGAAATTGATCACCCTTTATAATCGTTACTTACTAATTTGTCTCATTAATAATTTTGTATATGAGATCTTCGTACAGTGAAGAAAAGTTTTGATAACCAGGTTAAATGACAAAAAAAGGTGCAAATGAATAATACCGGTAACAAAATTTTTTTTTGTCACATGAAAGCTTATACCAAATTTTAAATGTAGTAAGGCCATTAAACACTAAAATGTGAATGCAAAAGATACACGTTAGTGGAATAATATTTACCTGGTATTCTTATAACAACTACAATGTCATCTAGCGTGCCAACTAAATGCAGATTATCTAGATTTCAATTTCAAATGCGCCTGCAACAATTATTTATATTGCTGAATTTTTGCTGAAACTGTGAAAATATTAAATTTTTATATTAAGCACAAAACACCAATTTACTACATGCATACCTATTGAATGAATTTTATTTCTCAATTTATTTGTCATGTAAATAAATCGTATTTTCTAAGCGTAAGCTAACAGCAAAGTCAGAAAAACAAAAACAAACTACTCATGGCTTTGTAAGCCGCTTATGACACTCAATATATTTACCTATTTGCTAACCGTAGAAAGACTTGTAAATATTTTTATCAACTGGCTATAGCAATAAATGTAGGTATTATACCATAGAAAATACATTCCTGCTTTTGTATGAGTACTTCGATGGTGCTTTTGTTCTTAAGTAAGCCTGTCTGATTGTAGTAAGTGGCCTGAAATCTGTCTTTAAGCTCTTTCGTATTCACTTCACATCGGAATCGAATGAATGCTGTGAATAATTTCTATTGTTTCTAATGAAATAAACAAATTGAACCAAGTCAAATGGGTAAAGAGAGAGAAAGAGTGAGAGAAAAAAGAAAGGAATTATCGGAAGAAATTGATTGTTTTTGACAATTCTGAAGTATTTGTCGCTTCGCTTGAAAAGGAGCTAATAACTGCTGAAAGTTTTGCAACAATTTTATTTATTTACAATCTACGAATGAATTTGTAAACGCTTCTGTTTCTAATTTCAATTGGACAATTTTGTGAATGCTATATTGTTTTTTTAATATAACTGAGATATAGCATTCTACAATTGTTGAAAAAAGAACATGTAACAAACAGAAGGACGGACAGCGCGATTTCCAAGCATTTAAGACGTCACGGAAGGCATTCTCTGGAATAGCCTTCAGAGCCGAGGTGCATTCTACTTGGAGCTCCTCTGCCTTCTAAAAATGCTGGCCTTTCATCGGCTTTTTCAGACAAAGAAACAAAAGAAAGTCCCGGGAGGCCACATCTGGGCTGTAGGGCGTTGGGATGCTGGCCTTGGTTAGGTAACTGTTCACAAGAAAGGGAGTGTGAGCCTGGGCGTTGTCATGATGCAGCTTCCAATCGGTTGCGATGTCTTGTCGGACATGGTGAATAAATTGCCAAGGGACTGAAGGAAGATGTTCGGCACAACGTGGGGCTCTCTCCTGCACTGGTGCTTCTGCCTTACGGTGCAATAGTGGTGAACAAGTGTACGGAAATCCACCTACCAGAAGCCAATGAAAAGGGTTCAGAGGCTCGCTGCGCTGTGCATAACGGGGACTTTAATAACAACTCCAACAGCGTCTCTTGAACTGGTACTAAGCCTGCCATATATAGACCTCTTCGCTGAAATTTGCGCAGTAAAATTGGCCGGACGGTCTGGCTGCAAGTGAATTTACAATGGATCCTTCGGGCATAGCTCGGTGGGTAATGGCAGTTAGGCAAAGACAGACTACATGAACCCACTTTTCAACTGGAAAAGAAGGTAAAAAGTAAACATAGAAAATATGGCCGGCATAAAGGTATGTTAGCTATTCGCAAGACTCTAAACATCTATACTGATGGCGGGTTACGCATAAGGAAGCCTTTTAAGTTGCTGGACCACTGCAGTATAATTCAAGCTGAGGTCTTTTCTGTTGCGAAAGGCGGGGAGCTGGCCTCTAATGTGTCTGTAGGCAATTCCAGAGTCAATATCTAGGTAGGCAGCCAAGTAGAAATCAAGTTAGTATCGCATATCGGCCAGATGTGTTTTGGGAAGCAGGGCAGCAGTGGAAAGTGTTGCCAAAAGTAAGCAACTTCACTTCTACTAGCAGCCAGGCCACTAAGGCCTTAATGGCAACAAAATAGTGGACGAGATTACCAAGAAAAGTGTACGGCTAACACTCGAAAACGTTATCAACATTGGGAAACTCAAGCATTGTCTAAACGACGATCTAGGCAGAAGCATGGTAAAGAAAATCAAAACCCGAAGGAAAAATCATGTGCAATATGGTAGATAGGAAGTACACAAATTTGCGATTGGCACTCGATTGAAAAGACTGTAGGAACATGATCGGAATACTAACTGGTCACTATCTGATGGCGACACATCAATCGACAATCGAGAAAGCTGCTAGAAATGTCTAGAGCAAGGAACCAGCGAAACAATGCAGCATGTCTTGTGCACTTATCCCGCATTGAGGTATAATACTCTGCAAGAGGTATCGGTAGTGGGACCGCAGTGTCTGAAAAAATTCGCGTCAATTGCAGGCATCCTAAAGCATGACTACACCGCATGGTCTTAGTGACTGAACTTCATCTGACATCGGTAAGGACCAAAACTGGCCTATGCGTGGGTTATTGGCCTACCAGATTAACCTAACCTAACCTATAGATAATGCAAGCTTACAATCTATCCTTCTCGCGCCATAATGTTTCTTCCAGCCACAGCCTTATACGCTGCACTCGGTTTTAAATTGAGGTTCCACGAATTTTATATCTTTTTTCAGTAAATACTGTGAAATGAGAGGCAGGAATTTCTTAGTTTTTGTCTCCAATAATCTGACGAGTTTATTTCCAATTGTGTGCTAAGTCGTTAGTAGTCTGTGTCTTTTATGTTATATCTTCTAAGTAATAGCAGTTTGTGTCTATCGCTCTCTCTCTCTGCTTCGTGTGCAAGGTATGGAAACACACTGCGAAGAAGGGTTCAGATCCTGATCGAACTTTTGCTCTATCAACTCATTTTCTGGTACGAAAAGAAGTATTTTCTTAGATTTTGCCTTCCGCTGTGACAAAGCGTACATACATAAGCCAAGCTTGGGTTAACCAGCTCCACTTGCGATGATCAAAATACGTTAACGGATATTTACTATATAAAAAAACTACATAGATTAAATGTCTCTGCGCACCAGGAGTAAAAACACAATTGGCACTAAAAAATTTAATTCTTTTATACGTATATGTATGTATGTGTAATATATCCCCCTCTCATTTGATGGAGTGAAGTACAGACAGCGCTGCAGTGGAAAAAAAAAATATAGCACCATATTATTTATATTATTCGTGTATAATGTTAGCATATACATGCTGTTTACATCATATATATATGTATATAGGTATGTAAGTAATCCTACTTTATGGGATACTATCTATCAGCACTTGTTTAACAAGATTAAAATGTATGGCCATCAATCTTCATACAATTTCGAACGATGGGAAATTTAGCAGCAGCGCGGAGAAAACTAGAAAAAACAGCGAAAAGCAGCGAAAAGCAGCATGGAATTGAATAAAGGACCACAATAGATTAAAGCTGCAAGGACAAGTACGAATTACATGTCATACATTTTTTCCTCCTCCGGCAGACGCTAACAAGCGCACAAAAATTATTATGTTTGAACTGAAACCGGAAATGGCGATTCACTTTAACAATGTATGTCATATATACAATTTAATATTTCATTTACTAGAGGGGCTTAAACCTGTAATTGATGAGCAGTGGGGATTTTGCTACCAAATGATTCTGTAGATTGCTTGAATATTAGAGGCATCGTAGTCATTATTTCAAACCGATACTCAAATAGCTTAAGGTCTAGCTGACATTGCTCCAAGATTGATATGCTAAGTTTAGACGTGGTGATATGAGCACCGCAGCCGATGAACGCAAGAACGCCTAAAATAGGTTGTTACCGACGAAATTATCAAAAAAGACCACAAAATAATTTTGGAAGGCAATAAAGTGGAGTTATTTGAGATTGCAGGCAGTCCATAGATATCAACTGAAAATGTGGGGATTCGCATGAAATAATTTTTATTGATTTCCTTTAAAAGAGAAGGCAAATCAACAGCGACCATTGCATAGGGTTTTTGAACCGTTTGAAGAACGAAATCGCCGAAAAACGACCGAATTTGAAGAAAAAAAGTACTGTTTCTCCAAGGCAATGTGTACCGTGTCACAAGTCAGTGAAATCAAGGCAAAAATCTATAAATTTGGCTTCCAGTCGCTTCCACATCCACCATATTCTGTAGATTTGGCCCTCAGCGACTACTTCCTGTTCTCAGATGTCAAAAGTTTGCTGTCTGGGAATAAATTTTTCTTCAAATGAAGAGGTGTTTGCCAAAACTGAGGTCTATTTTGAAGCAACGGACAAATTGTACTACAGCAAGTAAGTTCGGTATAACCGAACATTTCATACTCTTGCAACTTGCAAGGATTAAACCCAGTAAGTACCTTCCGGTACATAAGGCTTGTTAGTTATATGTAGTTATAGAGTTATTTTATTCATTCTAAGTATAAATATGCGCCATTATAAGAAAAGACGCTCTCTCAGTTTTAATAAGGAAAGTTAAATATTGGCCGATGTATCCGGTACAAACTCAACTTGAAGTTAAAAAAATTTTATATTAGGTATATGGGGGTTTAGTCAATGAGGACTACATTCTACACATTGCTAGCACACAAGCGTACTACTATCAGGAAAGGATTTTTTCTGAATTTCAATTATATATCTCTTACATTGATCGATATTTTTGGCAAAAACGCCAACTATAAATACTGTATTTGGTAACTAGGGGCTTGAACAGTTTTGATTTAATTTGGGCAATTTTTGGCAATAAAGTGGCGTTCTCTAACCACCTTGCCATTGCGATCGCCTGCGTCGAATAAGAGATCCATATCTTTTCATCAATCGTCGTTGGCTTGTTGGCATAGACCATAGATTGGACCTAGCCCACAGGAAATAGTCTAATGGTCTACTTTTGTAGCGTCTCTATTGAAAAACCCGTTACAACCATTAGATTAACAAAAACTATCTTATTCTGTATGTAGTAACATGTTGCAAGACTGTAAAAATAGTATGGAAAAGCTGCAGGATCGTTATAATCGGCGTACCATCCTTATAGGGAAGTACTATATGTTGAATAAAAAAAAACTGTATATCATCAGCATTTGACTAGCCATACGGCTTGTTGTACCGTTTTGTTTGAACAGTCTTGATAATTGATATCTCGTTTCTCTCAACAAAGAGTACAAATGTGGTCTTCCGTTTGAAAACTGATTAGACTAATAACGTTTTCGGCTTCAGTTCACAAAAGAAAAACTTTTCCGATCTCTTCCTTTAAATTTTAGTTATCTGACAAAACGCTATCTTTTATTAAATGCTAAAGTTTCGAAAAAAACAGAACAGAAGAGGCCAGGAGACATCAGGAAGTGAGTCGCACTAACCTGCTTAGGCCATATTGTGTCCCATTTTTGGAAGAGAAAAAGTAATAAGAAATTTGTTGATATTATTCCAACAAACTATTGAGCGACATCAATTTCGATATATAAAAATTAATACAACAATATGAAGATAATCTTACAAAGCTGGTATTAAAAATATATTTAATTGATTAAGCATAATTAAGCTTGAAACATAAAATAATTAACATGAGCAAATAGATTCACAATATGAGCTAATTGAATACCAACAAAGGCGGAAAATTGATTTTACGAAATTGATTAAAATAATAAAACTTCAAATTTGAATAAAAATTATTAAATGCTAAAGAAATATAACAGAGATTTGTGTTTTTATATATGTATATGTATGTATTTTAATTTTTTCCGCACAAAATTTTGCGGTCAGAAATAACGTGTTTCTGTACTCTTGTCGAATTTATTATGCCAGCGGCTCTTTTTGCTGCCTGTCTGTTTGTGTGAGTGCCCGCGGTGATGAGTGCAACACTTACTTAAACAACTAATTGCCGTAAGTGCATTGCAATTTCGCGATGAAATAAAAAAAATAATAATATAGGCCGTATGCTGTAAATAAGCGAAGAAGAAAGTTAGGGATAAGTATTTAAATATTTTATATTTTAAAGCTGTGTAACCAACAAGTTTGGTTCAAAATAGGCAGATGGGCTTAAAAAGCTTATAGCACCGAAGCTATAATACATAAACTAAACTTTATAAATACAAAATATCCCTTACAAGAACTTGATTCTGATTGTTCAGCTTGTATGGCATCTTTATGCTATAGTGATGTTATCTAAACAATTTTTTCAGAGATTACATCATTGCTTAGGCAATAAACCATGCAAAATTTTGTAAAAATATCTTGTCAAATAAAAATGTTTTCCGCTTGTTTGGTTTGTATGATAGCTATGTCCTATTGTTGTCCGATATCGGCGGTCCTGACAAAAATGGCAGATCGATATCAATTTTCAAAAAAATGAGAAGACAGACAGACGGACATGGCTAAATCTACTCAGTTTGTCATGCTGATCACTTATATTGGGTGGTCGAAAAAGTCGTTTCGTATTTCTAATCAAATTTCCACTTATTTTTTATACAAGGTGCGGTCCAGGAACAGGACAGTAAACAGGACTTTTGGAATTTAGCGCCTTCTGGTGGCGCCATCTAGATGTCGACTGGTGCGTTAGAATCTGCTATCTTTATCGATTATCTAGTGAGAATTTCATGACATTTCATACATTGCAAGTGAAGTTTTTGCCTTTAAGTGTCATTATTGTACATCGAAATTTCCAGAACAGAAGCGAGCGAATCATTGTTGGGTAACACGAATTGATGCAACATCATATCGTAAACTTCACCAATTTCATTGGTGGCTTGCGTGGCATTCTTCTTTTCTTTATACAAAGTTTTAAAATATAGCGAATTTCTTGATTATTTTCACCATTTTTGAACAGCTGTAACTTCTTTTCAACTTCCGCGAATTTATTTTTTTTCCGGTTAAATGAAAATTAAAATCTCACCTTTCCTACACAATATGGTATAACATAATGTGATTGGGATTAGCAATGGAGATATACGACTGCAACGACATCTATTAACAAAATACGAAAAGACTTTTTCGACTAGCCAATATATACATATGTATATTTATACAATAACCTGAGACAGATGACTTTTAATACAAACTGCACTCTTTCAGAAATAATAAAAAATTACTAAAAGTTTTCACGCTTTTGCAAACTAACTACCTTCAATACTTTAATGTGTACAGGATTAGTCACTATTTATATGTTATCAGTATACTTTTTCAACTAAAATTTTCCAATCAATTACTTTCCAATTGTACAATATATTTGCATAGCACGTATTAATATCGCATTAGTTATTAATTAGTCGTTATTAATTACTAACCTACAGTCAAAGGTTGGAGACTAAATTGTAGCTATATTGTAAAGAGCAGCGGTTTTCAACCGCGGAAGCTAAGGTATTGGCCCACGAATGATTTAAAGTTTTTATATATTAGATCGTTCATTAGGTAATTTCTTTTTTTTTATTTATTTTATTCACATTGGCTTACAGATGTATTCCGGGACGTTATGCATCTTCATAATTGAAATTGTCGGAACGAAATTTTGCAAACCACTTTTAGTATTGCTGTGTGGTTAATATATCTTCTCCGTACACATTACATAATTTTCGTCTTGTTTGCACTGAATTTTTACACTTTTAATAGAAAGCAATAAAATATGCTAAGAATCCTGTTTCTGATCTTCCATCATCAATAACGCACCAACAAGAACTATTCCAAAAAATTTAAGAAAGTCTTTTACAATAAAGCTTTACATTATCTGCTGTTCAAATATATAACGGGTAACGGGCTTTGCAACATCGGAGGGTATATTGCTACGTACGTTACGATTTCATAGACGCAATTCAAAGCACCAACATCGTACTTTTTTAACATTTCTAACGACTAATCGAAACGAGCATCTTTTTGTGCGATTGACAAATTACGTGGGATCCTACGAGAAATGTTTGTTTTTATAGTCAACAGAACAACAACTGATTTTGGACGATTTTCCCGGAACTCGTCTTAGAGAGATTTATGACCTCGATTGAATTCGCCATATCATCAATAAACTCTAGTCCTTAATGGAGATCCATCGTAAAAATTTATATTAAGTTCATCGATGTATTGTTAAAGAGTTAATCCACGTCGAACGTGTAAAAAATAATCGCGCGAAAATTGTTCTCCATTTTCCATTTTTTGCTCAAGATGAATATTTCAAGTTACTGTGAACAACACAAATAGTGCTCGTATGGCAAAACGTTCTGAGCACGTATACCTTTAGAAAGTTAAAATTTTTAAATTTAGCACTAGGGTCGCCAAAACCAGAAATATAAAAGGCAACCAACAAACCATCTTTTGATAATTCGAAATTAATAACACAATTTAAAAACTATCGTAAAATCGGAAAAGTCTTGTGAATCCGTGTCTGATCAGAGCCATCGAAGAAGTTTTGGTTTTAGAAGCCAAAAATAAAGCGCAATATACACATCTGCCCTTTAAGACGGTCAAATCGTAAATTGAACTAATGTTAAATGATATAGATGACCAATTTATTTCAAAGATCAAAAAGTCGCGAGTTTCAGGATGACGACGTTTGTAGAACAGAAAAGCCTTAATGCTCTAACCATCCACAGTATCATATATCGCAAGGCACAATACTCTTCCGCAAATATATTAAGGCACTGCAAGGGGTCTAATTTGTTGTAAATGTCTCAATATTATCATAATTTAATTTGGGGCAGGTGGAAATGCAGTTTCCCATGTTCTCAACTATCCGGAATCAGTCTGTGGTTTCACCGTCCATTGCATGAAGTTTGCATTGTGATGCTTTTGATTCTCACCACTCTTTTTGCTGCTGTAGACGTCTATGTTAAGTTCTATATTCGTACGAATTCGTCTCCCTGGATGTCAACCGGCTAATACCTTAGCATTAAATTTAAGTCTGGAGTCCGCTATTACACCAAGGTACTTCAATTGTGTGGTTGTGAAGTAATCTCAGATTCCCCTATGGTGAGCGATATCTTTTCTTGAATTTACCTGGAGATTATGAGCAATACTTTTGTTTTTTGCTCAATCAGCTCTAGACTCATGATAGCAAACCATCGGCGCAAACCATTTATGCAGTCATTGCATTTGATACGGAGGTTCTCCAGATGTTTAGCCACTGCTACCACTATGCGCTAGCGTGTCTGTTATTTCTCAATTACATATTTTACAGCCGCCTCTGAGGTTTCAGTTTTCCTTAAAAAAAAAAATTCAACTTAAAGTAGTTGAATTTTCAATTTAAATCGTATTTCGTTTCTCATGTATTTAACAAGGCAGTACACCATGTCGTATAAGCAATACAAAATAATAAGGTATTTTATTTTATTTGGCACACCGGCAAATATATCGTCGATCACCCCGACAAGGTATTTTATAGGGTCTCTGACGTTTCCTGCTGGGTGCTACAAACACCGTGGCAAACTTAATATACCATTCGGGATATAAAAGCAAAGAGTAAATAAGGCTCACCCTAATGCATTATGTGCATATCTACTTATATCATTGTGTCTATACGACATCAATGTACGCTGCATGCCAACGCGCTTAAAATTTGTAAATTTTGTTTGAGGGTATAACTTACAATTCAAATTGACCCCACCAAATAATTGTTTTCGAAAATATTTGCATTACATTTGATAATTTCGCCGGCGGCCGAGTGTACTGTGGCCTGTTGACAAATAAATTTTTCATTGCAGAAAATTCGAGTGCTATTTACTGCCGTTTGTTGTTTCCGCATCGATTTTCAAACGTTTAACATGTTTGCCAGATATTCGCACACTACTATTTATATTTATATGAGTGTATGGGTGTATGTGTGTATGTGTTTTGGTGTGCGTAACTGCATACTTGCACTTACCATTAATTATGGTCAGCAAATAGTCAACTGTGTGTGCGTGTATATGTGTCAGGATATGCTATGGTTGCGAACTTTTGACCATAAAGTGCTGATATACTTAATATACACATATAAGTGGATATGTGTGTGCGTGTGTATGATTATGATGCACTGGCTTCACAGCGTTTAATTGTGGGCGATGATTGCATTTGCATAGTAATTGATATTGTTATTTTGATATGTGGCGTCAGCTCAACGCTGCGGTTTGACATAAACCATTTTCACAGCGTC